>NW_009227382.1:0-33281 GCF_000690835.1 Fulmarus glacialis | reverse complement strand
TTTCCAACCTTAATGATTCTATGATCTATGATTTAAGGAAATGTAGGACAAAAATCTCTAGGAACTAGGGAAAAAGCCTTCTCTTGTTCCTCTGTACAGAAGGCAATCTGACAGTTGTTAATTTTACCACATATTTCACTTCAAAGTAATAGAATGAATTGAATTAGCCCATTAAATAGCAAGCTGTATTTGACTAATGGTTTCTATATAGCACTGAAATCCAGATGGCTTTTCCTGGTAATGCTTTCATTGCCAGTACAAAGATTGCAGTCGCGTGTGTATGTGCAAGATGCCCAGTTACATTATATATATGTGAACTTAAGTATTTGTCTTCCTAAAATACAAGCTTTGCTTATCCCTGAGATATATGGTTGATCCACAGATGCCTCATATATCCATACAGTTCCAGAAGATTAAAATACATTCACAGACGGTCCAATCTGGGCAATGTCATGAACAGGTCATCAGCAAATTATACAACAGACATTTTCATTTAATGGATCCTGGTTCTGGAGATAGTGTGCAGGTGCTGAGAGAGCCCTCCAGTCTCCAGCATGTCCCAAGCGTTGGAAACATTACTGAAATCATGCTCACAGTACATTTGCATTATTATCTCTTTTTTTTTCAGGGGAAAACTGAGGCACAAGAAAAAAGAGCCTTGAGCAAGACAAAATTTAGCAAAATTGGGCATCAGAATTCACTCATGAAGATCCTACTGTTTACTTTTAACTCTGAGATCATCCTTCCATGATTCAGAAACAGTTTCATCACAGATATGCAGGGGATGAACGAGAAATAGTCCAATACTAAGATTTCAGCTGTGACTGCAGCCTGAATTGGCCAAAGTTTCTCGTAGTAGAGGTCATGATTTTGACAGGTTCCTGCTGTACAAATCCCACAGCAGTACAGAAGCAAAAACCAGATGATTTCCATCAACTTCTTATAATTGTAAACAAAGGACAATGAGAAACATCAGGGAGTCACATTTCACTAGAGCGTAGAGACAGTGGGGGGCATAATTAGCATTGGAATCACATCTGCATCAAATTGAAAATTAGTAAAAATAAAGAAAACTCTTCACTTTGCCACTTCGCAGATGAAAAGCAGCAATTCTTCTATGCATAGCATTTTTTATTAAAATTGCTTTCTTACTACTTGCAAGATTTAAATAAAAGATCCATAAAAATAGACAATCCATTTTTTCAGCCATCTGAGGGTATGTTCCCCACATGTGCTATTCATGCTTTTAACAAAGAAGGGTGGATAGATACCTAATTGTTTCTGGATTATCATCTTTCAGCAGCAGTCAGATCAGCTTTTTTGCTCCTTTCTATTAGATTATGATCCCTCTAAGAAAGCTGACTCAGGCACAAGTCACACCTCAGAGATACATGACGGAAAGCAGGAATTTGCAGATCCTCTGTTTGTCTTCTGCGCTTTGCAATCCAGACAGATTGAGCAGGGCTTGGATGTCTGCGCCAAATTGGTTTTGGGGGGAGATGTGCTCTCCTGCCCAGAGCACCGCCCTGGGATTCAGGGGACGGGGAGCTCTTCTGCCTCTGCCACTGGCTCGTGGGTGACCTTGGGGAAAAACTCACCTCTGTTCTCAAACCTTGGTTACCCTCAACTGTAAAATGAGGCCAAAGATGCCAAATTCCCATATGAGAATTATGGATGAAAAAGTGTCATAAGAGCTACCTATGCATTACCGCTCCCGGGGATGATGGGTGACAGAAGGGAGAGAAGCCCATAGAGATGCTCCAGCCTCCTTCGTCAAAGGCGTCTTGAGATCTGGGTGAGGTGCAGAGTGCCTGCTTAGGACCATCCACCTGAGACACAGGAATACCTAAATTGTAAGCCCCTGTCCCTGTCAGGGGCTCCCTGGGTAGCTGGCTGGGAGAATGAGATGTCCCAGTAGGACAACACAAAGCTCTGTGCCCTGGCAGGGCTCTGCCTAGAGCCACCCAGCAGGGACACAAGGCTCAGGGACACTCCTGGGTGCCTCTGCCATGTACACCCTGGACACCTGACTCAAGGCAGCATGTTTGTTCCCTCAATCCATCGGCAATGGGGTGCAGAAAGCACGCCCCTAAGCCCAGGGACTGAGCTAAGTGGGGCTCGGATGTGAATTGTAATATAAAGCTTTTACCTAAGCACTCTTTGCTAGCATAGATCTAACGGTGGAAGCTGAGCTGACAGGTTAATCCCATTGTCAGGAGATTTCAGTATTTCCAAAGCAGGTTTTGTCTGGATTTGGAGTGAAACCCCCGAGGCTGCCATTTATCCTGGGAGGGAGCAGAGTCCCCGTGGGCAGAGGAGCTGGTAGAAAACAGGGCAGGGTTCAGCCAGGCCTGCGCTCTGCCAGAGCTGTTTCTAAAAGTAGCCATTTATGGAACATTTTGACCTTGTCAGCTGGCATTTCCAGCAATAAAAATCTTTAGTCAATTTTTTTTCTCTTTCCTGAGCAGCTCTATTCTGACAATATGCAATATACATTTGTCCAAAAAGATACCTACAAACCACTAAGCTTTCAAGTTTGCCTCTTTAGACTCAAAAGCTTCACGGCCTCTTTGAATATATAGGCCCTTTTATTCTGCTGCTCTTCTGACAACGTAGAGAGAGGCCCAGAAGAGAATAGCTGTTCTAAACCAGTTCTCAACCCAGATGAGATGACCTTAACGCTGCAGTTGAGTGTCCGTCCTGCATACCTCCCTCTGATTCTAGGTCTGATGTGTACCCACACAAGCATGAGGCCAACCTCTGGCTAAGGTTTGAATGTCACTGAAAACCCACAAGAAATAATTGCTCTTCCTGCAAACAACTTGCCCCGAGTGGAAATCATTTCATAATAGCTTGTAAGATTGTAATTCTTCACTATCCGAGCCCCAGTGATACAAAAAGATAATAAATCTCACTGAAGAGTGATGTGTGCTGTAATTGACGGGAATATGTAGACAGAGAATGTAAATCTCAGAGTACATCTGGAGCCTCTGAATAGGTGATATGTGTACAGTGAAGATGACAGAACTGGGCATATTGGACTTGGCATCATTAAAATTTGTTTATCAAACTTAATTATAAACATAAACTCTAATCTCAGTTTTGCGTCCTTCATTTGAATGTAGTCTGATAATTTCAGCAGAGCTGATGATGATTTATGTGGCTGAAAAGTAACATTAGGTCACAATCCTGCTTTCTCAATTTGGTGCAAACATGAACAGCGTCTCTAGATCATCACTGTATCACTCCAGAAGTCACTGTATATGTGACACTGCAGAAAGCCTGTTTTCTCCCTGACACATATACAGGCACGCCCTGACTTGGAGATCATTTCACCGATTTCTATATGGTCAGCCAAAAAAAAATTGCAGTGAGTTTTTTTTTAAACAGGTTTTAAAGTGGCTTGAACAAAGTAACAAAACTCCGCTTATAATCAGCGGTGAATAGTTGTTAACAAATGCAGAAGCACTTGAAGAGATTAGCACACAAATAAATCATTACAAAAAATAGTTAGGCTTTCCATTGCAAAAAATGTCCTAAATCTCCCGGGTATTGAAAAATAATCTGCATTTTAACATATTTTCTTGTTTCAGAGCATATTATTAATTATTTCTTACCAAAATATTATGTAAAAAACCCATCATTTGTATCTGTAAATGAATGGCAAATCACAACTTAAATGAGACGGAAAAAGAATCTGCTGTCTTTGTGAGTCTTTCTCTCTATATTACTTTTTAATTTTATAAAAGGAAATCTTTTGCACCCAATAGAAGCATGTTTTGCAGCTAGTTAGATTGATTTGCATGTTGTAGCGTGACAAAAAGAAAGCAATCTCATTTCCCTTGGTGGAAGGAATGACTGGAGGTTGAATTCCTTAGCGACGCCAATCCTTCCCTGCTTTTGCTTTCTGTCTTCAGGTCCTTTCTCTTTTTTTGATGTTTTCCACCCAGCCTGGCAAAAACTGTCTCTTGTGTTACTTAGAATCTTCTGCTTGTCCTTCAGTCTCATCCTCCCCTGAGCTGGAGGTTGAATTTAATACAGATGGAAAGAAGGACTGTGATTTGCGAAAATGTCTAAGAGACTGAGGCACATGGACCCATGGAAATGTCACTGACTTGTGCTTTTTTCCTTCCCTAGGCAATTCAGAAAACTCTTGATCAGTCATGCATAGTCCTACCAGCACTGGACAACTCATGTGGTAGAGCTTTAAAACACTGTACTTCACCTCCCGGTCGTCTTAGTAGGACAAGTTGAAAATGTATCCACAGATGCCTCACAATTTGAAAAAGTAAGGATTAAGATCTTTGAGCCTTTGGCTTAATTATCTCCTGTGATGTCGCTTCTATGGCAGATTCTGGAGGGATTAATGATTTTTCTTACTGTAGTTGCATGCTGCTTTTCCTTACTTGAAGCTGTGTACTGGACAAACACATCATCAGCCACAGCGTTGGCAGCTCCAGATTCAGCCTGCAGTTTAACAGCTACACCTGAAAATAATAAATCATGTTAAGATAAAATAATTGCTTAATTCATTTAAAATGGAAAAAAAAAGGTTTACATATATCATGCTGTGTTTGCAAGCGGAAAAGCCTTATAACCAATCACGGCATATACACTGTTTTAGATACACTGTTTAGGTGCTCTTTGAAGGTGAACATGCTATTATGCTTTCAAGACGCTAAAAGAGTTTATAGTCTATCAGAAATGTGCAAATCAGGTTTCTATGCATGTATCCTTTGGTTTCACAGTTTACTTTTCACTTTAAACTTATCCACATTCAAAGAGTTCATATTGCAACATCAAGTTGTGGGAAATACGAGTTTACAAATTGAAGTTGGCTTTCAAGGAGTGCTTGCATGCTCAGTTTTTGCGTTGGTGTTTTTCATAGATTTTTTTAATGTCTAAAGAGGCCATGCAATTGGGATAGAATAATACATAATCAGATATTCTGAGAGTGTTTCAGTTCCTGGAGAGGGGGAATTCTGGCAGAACACTCGATCTTGCTTTGAAAGCCACAGAGGACTTGGTGCAGGGGAGGAAGGGAAGTTACTGTACACAAACAAGCATGAGCACTCAGTTCCTGGGCTCCAACGGCACCGTAATGCTCAGCCCCGCTGCCTGTAGCACTGATGGCTGACTTCTGTGGGACGCGGTGATTTATGGAGGGAAAGTTCCTATAAACAAGCAAGCAGCCTTATTTACTGATTTATGACTTAACTTGGAAGAAAGAAAAGAACTGGAAAGAACAAAAGTTAGGTCTCGATGAGACAGCACAGCGCGTCTCCACTGTACGAAGGCTTCAGCAGCTCCAAGGACAAAATGGGTGATCTGTGTGCGGCACGGTGGCGATCTTAGCAATTTAGCAATGCAAGTACACAGGAAAGAAAAGGCGTCACAGTTTGAAGTTACGATGCATCCCGAATCACAGGAAAGGCTTCTCACCTGGTATACGTCTGATTGCAGGCATAACGCTGCATCTAATTATATGTGTCAAAAACCAAAGCTTGCAAAAATCATTTCACAGCTGTTCTATTCTTTGAGGGGAAGGTGGCGATCTTAGCAATTTAGCAATGCAAGTACACAGGAAAGAAAAGGCGTCACAGTTTGAAGTTACAATGCATCCCGAATCACAGGAAAGGCTTCTCACCTGGTATACGTCTGATTGCAGGCATAACGCTGCATCTAATTATATGTGTCAAAAAAGCAAAGCTTGCAAAAATAATTTCACAGCTGTTCTATTCTTCGAGGGGAAGAAATTTTCCTTCAAATGTATTACAGTCCTTCTAAGGATATGCATACAAACACATACAAAATGCCCTGCCTGGGGATTTTGAAGCTTCAGTGTTGTGATTTCTCCTTTACATTACTCTTCTGTGGGTGCAGCTGAATGGAGGGCAGTAAAGGCAAACTCTAACACTGGAAAGTCAAGAAAAATGGAACTGTTGACCCTCTAGCCAGTTAGTAAATAGAACCCCCTCTGGGCATAGCAGGGAAGTGCATCCTCCACCCTTTGGTTCTTCAAGGACATTGATGTGGGCTGATTTTCATGCAATAACAGTTTGCTCTTGCCAGTGCATGTCTAACAGCTCACCCTGTGGCTGCTCTGTTCTATTAGCAGTGATGAATTCCAGTCAAGGGAAGCAAGTTAAGCTGCAGTATCTCTTGAACTTTAAAACAAGACAGAGCATTAATGAGGAACATCACTGGCTTATCTCCATAGAGTGGTGCCTGATACTTCCTTTGTTTTCATGGCCCCTACCGGTAGTGATTTGCAAGAGTTTCTCTAGAAATCAAACCCTCCTTTTCCCAATGTTGCCCACTGGGAAATAGACCCTGCATATTTCTGGGAATGACTTTTTGTTGGTTGCACCTGTACTAGTAGCCACCAAGAAAAGGAAAGCGTAGACCATGGAGAGGGAAGCCTAACAGGACTGACCATTAATTCAATAGCACGTGCTGGTTTAACGGCTCAGGGCTGGACTCTCCATGCTGCCACAGTAGTGGGCTGTAGTGACCCGCTTGCTTTCTGTTTTGAGTGCTTTACCTCCTGTTTCTATTCCCAATCCTTCTGAGGAATGTTTGAATACATTTTCTGGTTGGAGGATGAGCTGCAGTATGTGTGTGTGTGTGTGTAGAGCTGGCAAGCAACAAAGACGTGCTGAAAACTCATTAGACTAAAAAAACCCCTCTAACATACTCAACATAAAAGCTAGCGGCAAAGGTTTAAACCCACCACAAAGGCTGAGAAACTGCATGTTAAGGCATAGCACCCTATGCTTAACCCACATCATCCTGCCTTGGGGCTGTGCTGTGCAGTGCACCGGAGAGCTGCAGCATGCCTGTGGGAATGAGCCAGCGCTGGTAACATGATCTTCAGGTCCCGTTTAGTGGGCGGCTGGAAGGTTTGGGTTTTCTCCCGTGCTTCTCCACCTACCGGAGAAGCTCCCTGTAAACACCTGCAAAGTCACCTCTCTTCTCCTCTTTCCAATCTGCCCTCACACACCTCCTCGAGCACAAGAGCAGCGGGGCCGGAGGCAAGCCCGGCAGCCCACCCGGCAGGCTGATGTGCAGCGACACAGCCTTTCCTCGTGGGACTGATGTAGCTGTTGCTTCTTGCCTGGCAGTTTGTTTGCCTGTTGGGGCTGTCTTTTGTTCTGTTTGTGCAGTAGCTGGCACAACAGGGTCCAGGCGCAGCATTTTTAAATACTGTCATCACGCAAATGGGAGGACACATCACCATTTGCCTTCCAACAGAGCAGCTGGTTTGAAGCCGCCTCCGCAGTAAAATGGGATGAATCTTCACGTTTTTCATATGGAGGCATGTGCTATTTGCTAAGCAACTGGGCACTCCCGTGCAACTGTCACATCTTCAGGAAGGTTGCACCACCTTTGCCCAGGGCAGAAAAACTCACACCGAGTTGGCAGGTTATGCTATTCCTCTGCTCTTCTTACTGTTGCCCCGGGAAGCGGGTATGCAACACCAGACTTATCCAAGATGGATGAACCAGTGCAATGAGCGACAGCAAGGCCATGGCTTGGAGCTTTACTTTTGCCATCTGGAGCATTACAAGCATTTGGCTATCCTTTCTCTTTAACTTTTTACTGATTGTGCAGTCCCTTGGGAGCTAGAATTTTTGAAGCCAAGGTAAATGTGATTTCCAGGTGAGCCAGGAAAGGTCTGTTTCCTGGCCTTGTCTAGTAGAAGGGCTCCTAACTGTGCTGTGGACCTATGGTGCTTGATAAGAGTAACAATAAATGAACTCCTTATTCCAAATGGCTCTGCCTTTTGCTGCAATAGCAATGTTTGTATGCTTTTCATTGCTGCTGCCCATAAGACCTGAAGAAATCTATGAGTAGGATGATGAATATCACTCAGAGTCACTTGTGCCCTTTGCTGAAGTTTCTTTCCTTCTAACATTGGCTGTCTCCCCCTATGTTGGGCTTGATTCAGAAACCATGGGAATTAGCCCGATTTCAATGAGCTTCGCATTCCTTTCTGGGGAACTGGAACATGAGAGGGGAAGAGAATTAATTTCATCTGATGTTAGCTATTTAAAAGTAAGACAAGACATCTCTTCTGAATCAGTCATTCAGGCCCTGCAGTCATCAGTAGAAAGCCACCTCTGGAGAGTGGTTTAGATGAATACCACAGCAGACATCCAAAGCTCATGGACATGTCCTCTGGATGTGCCTGTCTCCCTCTGTGCACTGTGGAGGGAGTCTGGCTGATCTGATTGTATTGAACGCCTCACTTATAGATCACTGAAGTCCCTCTTCGGGTCCCTGAATCCCACTCCCAGTGCCTATAGTGGAGCCAGAGAGGGCTGTTGGATCAGTTGACTGTTGTTGGTTGCCTCTTCCAAGGATGTCTGGAAAAGAAGCTGTGTATCAGGGTTTCTAGCAACATTTAGTCAATGCACGCTGTGCCAGTTAGATCCCACAGAATCTGTGCGCAGAGCCTGGGCTGAGCCAGTCCCTCCAGACTTAAGGGGTCAGGACTCCACTGTATGCCCACAAACTGAAGCTCTCTGTTTAGCTCCTGTTGTCTGTTTTTCAGCAAAAAAAAAACCTGGGGAAATGCTTGCTACTAGTATCTGATTAGCTCCTGTGGAGATGCTTGGCTGTCACTGGAACGTTTACACAGAGTGTAGGATATGTCGCTGTATCCATGGGGCAGCAGTAGGACAGGGAGCTTTTGAGGTGAGACTGATGCAAAGGTAGGTTTAGTGGGAGGACTGTGCTTTCAGCCCCTCAGCAGCACTGCTGATGGATTCTCCTGGAGGAAGAGCAAACTTCTCCCTTTGCCCCCAAGGCAGCTACAAACCACTGAAATAATCCCACATTTTAATCAGAACTCAGGTCTTACTGCCATGGATGGAAAATAGTCTTGTGCCTTGCTTGTACTGTTACCACCTTCGACAGTGCAAGGGCGTCAGGCTCACTAAGCACTTGTGCTGACTGATCCTTCTCCCAGCTGCCTTGTTCCACACACAGCAGAAGTCAGCAGTGCAAAAAATTGGATGTCCTCCTCATGACACAGGAGCAGGATTATTCCTCCCTGTAATATATGCATTTGGCCCCTCAAAGACCAAAGATTCAAGTGATGTTGCTTTTGCAGCTCCCTGAGCAAGCATTCAACAATTTAATAGATCTCACCATTACTATATTTTCACTGATGTCTCCCCTGCATTCTTTTCATGCCAGTGGCTTATTTGTTTTTCTATGCCTAGGTTTTAGTATAATCGTTTGACAATAACTGTTTATAATGGGCATCACGAGAGATGTGGAGCTCTGAAAACCTTTGCAGTGGAAGGAATGCAATAGCAGATTCCTCTACCCAGGCCAAAGCCTGAATTGGTATAAATCAGCATGGTTTCATTGCCAGGCATGAAGTTTCCAATCATGTACATCAGCAAAGGACACCTCCCTGAGAACTTCAGTCCACTGTCTAAAAAGGTTAAATTTTTCTCTCTTCTTGTTTCTGAAACCACACTGAATTTTAAGCTTTCTGAAATCCAGCCCAGTAATCCTCATTTCTTTGAGTCAGAAATATTGACAATCAAATTAATCTATACTGAACAAGAAGGGAGCTTGAAGAGAGGTTTTCTGTTTCAGATATTTTTCTGGTGTCCTTTTCAGTGTCCTTCCTCAGTCCTAAATCCCTCCCTCCCTCCCTCCCTTCCCTGAAATCCTTCATGCTGATGCCTCTGAAAAAATTGGAAAACGGAGTATGTTCTTTTGTTTCGGTATTTTTTTCCCCAGCCTTTTTAGCTAGCACTGTATACATCATCATAACTGTGGTAAGATGCTGTCAGCATCACTGGCTAGTTTCACAGATTGCTCTGACTGCTTTCCAAGCATCACTAAGAATAGCTCAAGACAGTGATGTATGATGCTGAGTAAAAACCTGTCACTACAATGGCTCCTCTCTCCCCATGGACCTCTATCAGAAATCACAAAAATGTTAGACTGGATGTAACCTGGTTTAAACCTCCTTTGAAAGTTTGGGGTGGAAGAGGTGGGCAAGAAGAAGCTGAGGTGCATATTCTGTGACTCCGAGCAACACTGACTACAGATATCATCGAAAGCTGGTTATCAGTGCACTGTTTGTTCCTCCTGAGCAGGCAGTTTATTTGTAATTGTTAATCTGTATTGTTGTACTACCTGAAAATCAAAGCAGAGGGCATTTGCTGGAGTAATGACCTTGTGAAGAAAAGCAGCACATTAAACCTGCTGTTTACTGTGAGGGGTTCAAAAACGGATATTCCATAAGATACTTTTGTCTTGCACTTCTTTCAGAGACAGATGCAGCAATAAGCGCCGCGTGGCTGGAAACCACACATACATATGTGCACACTCTTAAAGGTCTGCTGTCAACCAATTCAAGTTTTAGAGCCATGGACAACTCTGGAAAAGTGTGCAAAGGCTTGCTCTTTGTTCCCTTTCTTTGACTTTTATGCCTATTAGTAAGGACACAGCTAATTAACTGCAGATTAGCTGTCCCACTGATAAAATCTGCAAACCTGCCACATAGCTATAGTGAAAGATAGTGCCTTTGGGGACAAAAAAAGTATAGATTTTTTCCCACAAACTTCTTTTGTAAGAGCAAGCGGACAAAGACAATCCTTCTACCGGTATTTGAAGCCTTTACCGATCTGTCCAAAACTTGTCTTTATGACAACCGGCTGAAGCATTCATGACAGCATTCAGATGACTATTTTTTTCTTGGCCTTTCTCTTCCCTTTTGTTTCCCCTGTCAGAAAGGTACCCAGTAACTGCCCTGCTCCTTCTTGGCCCTCGCTGGGTAGAGCAGAATGGCAGGCACAGGCTGGGACTGGCACACCAGGGGGGTGCCTCCGTGTCCCTGCCTGACGGGGTCTGCCCCTGGTACAAGCTAGTGTCCGTGGACGTCCATGCCTTGAACAGCTACAGGGGAAAGCGACTGAGTGACATCTGATCCTAGGCGAAGACAGTCTGGGCTCTGTTCCCGTTTCTGCCAGGCTGTCCTTCTGGCACACATTTCGCTGTCCACCATTTTCCTCAGAAACAGTGAATAAGGAAGGGTTCGGCTAAAGAGGTGGGCTGACCACAGGGGTGGTGCCTCCAGTGCTTAGCCCCACCGGCTGGCGTAGGGCAGCAGGGACAGACCCTGGAGCAGCGCAGTCGGTGTCCAGAAGCCAATGTCCTCTCTGCAGTGGTGGTTGACTCTGGAGCAGGCTGACCTCCCCTTAGCAACCAGGACGCGTCTTCTGGTTTTGTTTCATCCCAAAGGACCCCAGCCTGTGCACTCAGAGACTCCCCTGCCACGTGAACCCAAGCACAGAGGGCAGGTGCCTGGGAGATCTGGTCTAAGACAGGAGTGTGGAGGCACTGCCCTGGCCTGTCCAAAGCAGCTTTAGCTATCATTTCTCTTCTTGTCATCTGGCTCTGGGTGAGCTTTTCCTTAGCCAGACACCATGCTTTGATTCCCTGGAGAATCTTCTCCTTGCAGAGAAAGCAGATGCAGTTGATTGCTATAGCCCTGACGTTGCCGGAGTCGGGCTGGGAGTCCCATCGAACAGCTGTACAGGGAGGATGGGGATGTTTATCTGCTGCTAACTAGACTCATGTCTGTAATGCTGTTTGTGACGCCCATGCCAAACCACCCCCTGCCACTGGGAAGCCTGTGGAAGGGGCTCAGGAAGGCGGGGATGCTTCTGGAGGTTACTGCATGCTGCCTCCAGTCAGGAGCCGAGGCATAGCCTGTCATGAGTTTTGGGAGGGGAGAAGGCTCCTAGCTCACACATCTTGCAATAAGGAGGGTTCATCTCCACCAGGTCCCTGGAGGCAGCTGCAGTCTGCTGCTTCTCTGGAACAAAACTTGCAATTTTCCCCAGTAAGTGCTCCCAGTTGTAGAAGCAATTTTTAAGTCACGTCATGTTTTACTAACTTTGCATGCCTTTTATACCAAGTCGTCATCAAAGGCATGCATATGTCTTGATTCAAAGTTATTCAAGATGTGGAGCCTCCGGATTTTATCAATGGAAAGGGATATGTTCACCTACACAACTTTTTTAAAAAATGCATCTCTTAAAATTTATTTACAAAGGCACAGAGATGCTCAGATGTGCTTCTATCTAATGTTTGGTTTAAATGACTGCAGCGTTAAAAATGCTGAACTCCACTCTCTTCAAAACTAGCTTTTGCTCTCTCTGAAATCTATAAGCAAAACCAAATCCAGTCAAGCTTGAAATATCTGGCCCAGCCATTGCCAATTCACATGCCCACGATTTTAGGTTTGAACCTGTATGAGGGTAGAGTGCTTCCTCCTCCATCCCAGACTGGCAGGGCTAAAGGGCAGCCTGGGCTGGTTTGGCTTTGAGTCTCTAAACTGAATTGCATTTGCAAGGAAAAGGTCCGTCCTATAGTTTCTTTGATAAAACCGTATTTGCCTGAAAAGTGGAAAGGGCCAGAAGGAGCCCATGAGCCTTCGCTAATGCTATCAGGGTCCAAAACCACCTCCTTCACATGCAGGTCTCATTAGGCAGCATCGGACTGTGGCTTCAAGGAGGCATTGCTGGCGGGAGCATGAGGAAATGTAGCTGACCCAGCCAACGTCTTCCTGGGGTGCCCAGGGCAGCAGCTGCCGGGGGTCAGGGCTGCCGTGTCTGGAAGGGTGCCCTCCGCGAGGGGCCAGCGACGGTGGGTGGCACGGCTGTGGCTGTGACTTCAAGAAGGCTGCAGCAATGCAGCTCAGTCCAGCGTAGCCATTGATGTGGCTCTTGGCACCACATCTGAGGAGACCGCTGCACAGCAATTATTTCACCTCAGGCATTTTGCACTTGAAACAGCCAAAATTTCAGCTGGTGTTGAACTAAAAATACCCAGTTTCCGTGAAACTGTAGCCCCTCCCTGAGATCCGTTTACCCCACAGCAGCAATGGTAAAGCACCCAGAGGAAAGTATTCCTTGGAGTCTAGGAGCATGCAACAGATGAACTTTGCAGCCTGAGAATGCCCTTCGTTTCTCTAACTTATCTAAGATCCACCCTGTAAATCTGATGGAAGAACGTAGCCCTAAGAAATGAAGCC
Organism: Fulmarus glacialis; assembly: GCF_000690835.1. Lineage (NCBI taxonomy): Eukaryota > Metazoa > Chordata > Aves > Procellariiformes > Procellariidae > Fulmarus > Fulmarus glacialis. The sequence goes on along the minus strand of NW_009227382.1, from coordinate 20,212 downwards.
AAGTGAATATACGTGAAATGAAGGATTAGCTTCATTTGATATTGTATAACAGCAGACCTGCGTGCAAAAATGTACTTCTGAGATAATCATTTGTTCCTCCCTATCCTATTTCTACTTTGGAAAATGTCGTATGTCCTGTCCAAGCTTATGGTATTTTTAAGAGATAAGCATGTCATCATCCAGTATGCAGTAAAGCGTATGGAATGGAGAACAGTCTATATGTTTAATACAGTCCCGCTAAAATGGATCCATTCTATTCTTGATGATAACAATGTGTTTAATATCCTTATACAGTGAGGCATTTTGTATACAACCATCAGAAGCATAGTTAATGTGAAACAGAAGCTTATACCCAGGGCTGTAACTGCGTAAAACAATCTTTCTCCCACCCAGCTCTTCAATCACACACTGAAACCTTGCCCCAAACTTCACCCTGCAACTTAGCCCCGACTTCCACCACTTTTATTACTCCATGGACGACTCTGGGCACCAGGTGTCAGGGGTGTAGGGGTGCCAAGGAGCCCATGCAGCCTCCCCACACACTAGAAGAAAAGCAAGGACTGTGGTCCTGCAGACCCTCCCACAGCCATCTGGGCAGGCAGAGAGTCTTCAGAGAGAAGGTGGGTGGGCTCATTCCCCACTCCTAGGTTTTGACCTTTGCAAAGATACATAGGGGTTGATTGCAAATACCAACCCTTAGATCAGAGGAAGGCAGCATACAGTGCAGAGCTACATACTCCGCTCTGCACGCAGCTACCTGCAAATGCATGCACCCAGCCTGATTTGGTTGTTCACAGGGCCCTTGAGTACACAAGGCACCGTCTGTGGTGTCGGACTTGCACAGATCCATATTGCAAGAAGCTGAGAAGGTGGCTTTGGATGGGGCATAATAAAATGGCAGAAATAACAGAGGAAAGAGTAAAAGCTGGGCTGTCTTAAATTATTCCACTCTAATGAGTGTGCAGTTGGTGAGCTGCATTGAAAAAAATACTGTAGTTGCTTTTGCCAAGCAACTGTTCTCCAAAGGCTTCCAAATCAGGGGGCTTGTGCTCTTTAATCCCATACATAGTCCTGAAAATATCTAGGTGGAAATATCACTCATTCAAAGAAACAATGGCAAATGCACAAAACAGCATATCTAGCTATTGTGGAGTAAGTCCTGCTCCATATGCTTGCATCTCCCATCTAATACAGACCCAAGTTCTCAGATGCCCTTCATTTTTCAGATGTGGAAAGGATGTGAGTCTCTGAAAGACTGCCTAAAGCTCTGGGGCATAGGCAGTGATCTACACTCCACTCCTCCGGCCCAGTGGAACTTGCCGCAACCAAGGTAAAACCCAGTCTTGTGGGAGACACAGCTTTCTCAAGGGTTAGCCCAAAACGGTGGTAAGAAGCTTCCCCGGAAAATAAAGACATTCCCAGCCTCCATTCCCTGCCGTGCTTACAGGCAAGGCACATTTCTGTGCTGTTTCCTTCTTTCATATAAATGCAAGGCAAAGTGTGTGTATGTTTATATATGTATACATACACACATATTTACATATAGAAGTATGCAGACACACACACATATATATACACACACATATATACATACGTAGAGTTAAAAAACATCAAAAGCGAACACTGCACCGTGCACACAACTTCCTATGGGGAGAGGAAGAGAGAGCAGCACACGACAGATGTTGGTTGCATTGCTTAATGAACCGCCATGAAGCATTACGCTGCTTAGTGTGGTATAACCAGCACAGACTAAACTAGAATCGAATAGGCAGGACTGGGTGCTGAGGAGGGAGAGGAGAGGAGCCTGGGGAGAACGGCAGCTGCGGGAGACCGGGTGTTGGCTGGGGGAGGAAAACAGCTGTGCAAAATGGTGTGTCGCAGCAGCTGGAGCAGGGTTTGGGAGCGCTTAGGGAGGGTGGGAGGTTGGGTAGGAAGAGAGGGTAGCAGGGAAGCGGGATGTGGTATTCAAAAGAGATAATAAGAAGGCAGAATATTTTAGGGAGGTGATTGGAAATGAGTAATTCAATCAAAAAGACTTATGTGTAAAGGAGGTAAGGTGGAGGAAGGAAAGTTTTGCGTGTACTGTGGAATTTATGTCAGAACAATATTTATAACCGTCCCCTTTGTATCAGTAGTCCGTAATCTCATAGCAGGGTTGCCCAACTGTCTTGGAGACCCTGAGATGGGGTCTCCATTAGAGGTAAGCAGCAGCCTGTGTGACTGCACTGAGAGGAGACCACCAGAACCTCAAAAAAGCCTGTCATTCTCTACCACTACATCCTCCACCTTTACTCTTGCTCCAGGCTCAGTCATGAAACTGGAGAAAATGTTTCCTGCAAACTATTTAGGTCGGAAGCAAAGGAATTGCTAGTTATAAATGGAACAGAATGTCTTTTTTCATCTGCGTATTCACAACGCTGCAAACAAGCAAGAGCTGAAGATGTAGTTATTGAAGCAGATGAACAGACATCATCATCTTTCTAGTTCTGCACATGAATATGGAGGAGGAATTAAATCACGGGCAGTGTGTGATATTTTAACCCAAAACTACAATTTGTCCAGAATATTTTCTTACAAGTTTGTGCTCAGGGAGGTTCCTAAACCACCATCCATCAGAACATTTGGACTTCTGCTTCAAGAAAGCCAGAATAACAACATGAACTTGACAAATCAGATCAGAATGACCTTCTTAATGTTTGTTCTCAGTCACACCATGGCCTGCTGCATAATATGAATTTCATTTCAGTGGCAGTCTGTTTTGCTATCCATCACTGGGCATGATGGAGTTATCCCCTAAAAGGAATCCTGGTCTTTTTATAAACATCACACACAGTAATCAACTGTCTCCTGCAAGAAGTATCTGGTAGCAGCCTACTTTTATTTCTAAGCAATGAGATTTACAGGCATGAACAGCAACATGAGGATGGAGCACTTAAGAGTTTTGTTTCTAGCTTCATATATGGCTGGGCAAGTGACAATGTTCCACGAAGACAATATACAGAGCGGCTACAGACTAATCAGGCCAGGTTTTGAGGTGGCACTATTGGAGTGATAAAACACACTCAGTATGACTTGTTTTGTGTGACATTAATTACGCCAAAAGCCCGACAGAGATAAAAACTGGCTGTAGAAAAATGACGCTATGGTGCTTCATACTGCTGCACTCACTCTGCCTGACTTTTTTATTTTATTGATCACTGGTAGTCCTGCAAACTAAAATAGGGATCTGTAACCCACCAATTCCCGGGGATTTTTGTCACTGGCCTCAGTAGAACCAGAATTTCCCCAAAGCTTTTTGGAAATGTATACATTTAGCAAAATAGTGAGTCAATATCAAAGAGAAACTCAACCTCAGCCGTCTCTGACCACCGCACCTGAAGCAGAAGTATATGCCCTGCTGATCAGGGCTGGCAATAGATTGCGCCCGCCAGCAAGTTTGCAGCCAGTTGGTGTTACTGTTTGTTATCACCGTAGGATCTAGGGGACCCAGTTAAAACCAAAGCCCTACGTTTTAGGAACTGAACACATACACATGCTTGAAATTCAACATAGGCAAGCTAATACCACCGCTGTGGTAGCAAGGAAGGGGGGGATGAAGTGGCCCCAGGTCAGCCTGTAGCAGAGCTGTAGCCTGAACACAGGCGTCAGGCTGCCTGTCTCCCTGGAGAGGAGCCGTGGTCCATGGAGAGATGACAGAGCTCACTGGCGCAGTGCGTCCCCAGGCATTTTCTGAGTATAACTATAATTCAAACTGATGGGATTTTTGAAAAATGTTTTACCACCCCATCTATCTAGGTCTGATTTGATTCCATCAACGAAGCTGCTGAGTTTTCTTTTTTTTTTCCCCCAACACAAATGCAACCTCTGTAAGTTGCAGGTGTCAGGAAATCTGAACATAATGTAGCAATGGGATGGGAAGGAAAATACATAGTTCCTCAGTTTCTACGCATTTAATAATAATAAAAAGATAGCACAAGGCAGGGCAGATAATACTGATTTACTGCAACCCCATCTGCATGTGTACATGAATATAAATATTTATACTTTTATTTGGACTTTATGATTTATTCATTATATACATAAAGAGATAATGAAGAACACATCTGCACGCTATGAATCCAGGTTTCATTGAGGGTTTTTTATTGACAAAGTAGAGACTAAACCCCTGAGGACGAACCTTCTGCTCTCTTCCTAGTTCACTGTATTTGGGATGTCAGGAATTTTTTTAAGTTAGTCTTTTATTTAAAATAAATACACAGACATCATGAGCGCAAGCATACTATCACAGAGAGAGACAGGCAGACAGACTATATCTTCAAGTTAAGAAAACACATTTTTTGACATGAATTATACACCTGCTTTGTTTTTTCCTGCTAATGAGAAAATCAGACAAAACAGGAATTCACTCATTAAAAGCGACTGAAGCCATAGTTTTGCAAACGCCTCTGCACGACTGGCTTAGCGCAGTGGAATAAAATTCAGCAGTACAACTGCTCAAAACCTTCTCACAGAAAGAAGTGATGATACATAGTTGTTGGACATGATAATTTTCACATCGAGTTTTAGTTGTAATTGTTTTTAATCCTTTTGTAGTGCAAATAAAATATTATGGGTTTTCCAACAATCAAAAACTGGAAAGTCTGTTGGGTTTGGGGAAGAAAAACCCAACAAAGCCAAAAAATCCTTCCCCGCAATGTAATGGCTTTCTAAAATGTGAAATTGTAAAAACCAGTTACTTTAATTTCTTTTCTGTAAGAACTTACAATATCAAATCCAGGTGTAGAAGCAGTTCTCCTGGAGAAATATACACAAGCCACTCTAGTATAACCCAGGTGTGTGAAGAATTTTTTCCGTCTCATGAAAATTTAAAACTTTTCCAGAGATTTCAGCACAGCTTTGAACTCCAGTGAATATAACATCTGATTGCCCAACACTTTCAGCTACAAAGCTCCGGTAGGTTATTAACTCTGATGCCTATACCAGTGGATGCCATAATTTCCATGAACCCTCTGAGTGTGCCTGCAGAATGTGTAGCTCTCAAAAGTATGCTTTCTCAGGTTGTGACATACACTAAATGCAAAAGTGAGCAAAAGCTCCTATGATTTCAATGAATCTGTTTGTCCTATCCCCTTTCTCTGTAATTTGATAAGTAAAAATCATATATTCCCTGTTAAGTTTTATAATTCAGCCACAGATTCTACATCAAAAAGTTGTAAATGTGCAGTGTATTCTGTATATTTACGCAGTGCCTGGAACAGCTGAAGAAGCCTCTGCCCTATCTTTTGTGGAAGGGTGGACCAGATGACCTCCAGAGGTCCCTTCCAACCTCACCCATTCTGTTTCCAGTTTATTTATGCAAAATAAACTCTCAGTGTATTAAACTTAGTCCCGTTGGCAATGTTCCAGCGTGCAGTAAAAAAAGCCTGCTGCAGTCTGCTCAAAGGAGTGCAGATAAAGCCAGTGGAGTGCAGAAAAGGTACCTCTCTTATCCCAGCAGGTCTGCGTCAGCCCCTGTGCTTTCATTGTGGCCCTGGATACTCAGAAAACAAAATGTGAAAGGCACATAGTTTAGGAGAAGCATCGGAAACTTTGAAATACATATCATATATATAAATAATCCTTCATCAAACTTCCCTAGGACTAAAAAAGACCCAGTTCGTTAGAAAGGATGCACTATCTGTCTGTCTTGGCTGGTGGTGTAAACTCACCAGCAGGTCAGATTCAACATGTCCTGCAGATGGCTGAGAAATCTGATTCAGGAAAGCCTTTGCCAGTGCAGACGTAAAGGGACAGGAACCACAGAAGAACTTGGGATACCCGGGCTATTGCTGCTGCCTCCGTCTGTTTCTCGCTAAACACCTCCCTTCAGCTTCCCTGTGCCCAGGAGCTTTCATAGATTTGGCTGTCTGAACTGGCTCCGCTCATTATCTATATTGTTCCTTTTACATAAGGCCCTTTAATCATCAACAGACAGTTTAGGCTCTCAGAAGAATATATCAGCCCCCGAAAACATGCCCAGACAGCCGAGGGAGAGCACAGACCCTTGTAGGGTGTTTCTTTTCATCTCCTGGCCCCTCCTGCTCCTTCAGGGATAGCAATCTCATAGATTTCAGGAGGAAAATAAAAAAGCTCTAAGACATCTTGAGCCTCTCGTCTGGTTTCTCTTCTTGCAACCTTTTCCTTTTCCAATGCTATGGTAATGTTCATGCAAGGGGACCCAGGGTGAAGGAACAGATGCTGCTCCTGTTTCCTCCCTGTTATCATCCCACTCCCAGTGATGCTCCCTGTAATCGCGCCATTGTATGGCTGCGTTTCCTATAAAGCTGAACAATGAATAATGGATGCAAAAACTAAGTGGCGTTTCAGGTTCATTAGTATGCATATTGTTACAAATTCGTTTCAGTAGGTGCTGTGAAGCCACTCTCCTCTCTTTTGTATTTTGAGGTGTCGCTGCTTCAGGCTGTGCTAATGCTCATTTTGTATTCATTCATTTGTGTATGTAGTTTTACCTGGATTGTAGGCTATTGTTCTTATTTGCAAAGCTTGGGTTTAATTTCCTGTAGGAAGCTTTTCTTTTGTCTCTAGGGCTCATTCTCCTATTATCATCCACCTTGAGAGTACCAAAGCTACTACTACTGTCCTGCTGGTAAAATATGATTTGTCTTGTAGTGTTCTAATGAAAATTTTACCACTTCTGTCCTCAAAAAAATAAAGATCAAGATTTTCCCACTTTCTCATTCTAGCTGTCAGTATCCAGGGCTTCCCTTCTCTTCACTCCTATTCCTGAATGATAAATAGCCCATGAGCTCCCCAGCCATAGTCCTGCAAATCCTCGTTACCTTTGACCCACGTCCAGCTGCCAGCAGAGGTTTTGCTGGTAACACTGGGCTTCTGAAAAGAATTCCTGTCAGCCATGCAGAAAGCAAGTCATGTAACAGCATTTTCTTATAAAGTCGAACAGAAGCTACTTCAGACCCACGGTCCCTGTTAGTACATCTCGCAGTTATTGCCTTTATTTATATGACACATATATTTTATTCATTCTCATTAGGCTGTTCAATAACAACCCATTATCTTTCAACAGATTCACAGCAGATAAAACATTCATATTATTGCCCCTATTTTTTTATTTCTGTTTTATGATATTCTCCCTGACACATTCAGACTCATGCTTCCTAACAACAGCTTATCATTAGGCCTTGCCTTCAGCTATTGTTAACAACGAACTGATAAAATGCAGTAGGATGCTACAAAAAGTAGAGCTGATCCCAAGTCTTTTTTCCTCTCTGCCCTATCTGTATTGGACCAATAGTGGTACAGAGCTATCAGCTCAAGAAAGTACAAAATGAACTCCGGCGACAATGGAAGAAAGAGACAATAGTGAGCTATAGCTGTGCTCTCCCAGGACACTTTGCACAAAAGAACAATCACCCACAGCAGTCTCACTAAAATGGAATTTGCAGTGGATAATATTCGGTGTATGCACAGTGCATATAAAGTAATACAGTAGTCGCTGATAGCAGTTTCTCTGTGCATGAAAAGCGTCTCTTACTGAAACAGTTTCTCATCTTTGATGGTGTGTGTAAAGCCTTCTTAACATTATAAGCAGCACTGAGTGTTAAGGATAAACTATTCAGACCAGGCTGCCAAAGATAGGTGTTGAAACCCAAGAACCGAAAAGAGTTGTCCTACATTCGGTACCAGGAACCAGTAGCCACATTTTGAAAATGCTGGTGTAAGTAACTCTCTGAAGATGAAAAGGAGAGCCTGTGGCAGAGAAAAGAGTAAGTCCTCTCTGCCTGGATCATCATCGCCTTTGTTCTCCATTTTGATTCCCACAACAATAAACTAGTCTAGCTCTCCAGTTCTTTGGTCATATGAAGCCAAAGATGAAAATAGATACACTAACACTGGTAAAGGCTACAAAACCAGGTGAGTCAGGCTCTTCAGATGTTTCATTAGGAAGCTTGTCGTCTCGACTGTGTCCAGGATGCCTGTTCTACTCGTAGTGACAGCAGATGTGCATCCACCGGAGCCCCTTTGCTAAGAGATACGAACCGCACATCCCTGAGCAGAGCATGAGTGCCCACAGATAAGTAGACGGCATGGACAACTGGCAGATCTAAGACGTACAAGAGTGTGACATGCAGAGGTTGCATGAGGAGACAGAGATCAGTCGTAAGCAGCTCATTTCCACTTTTATTAGGGTAAATTGCCAGTTTATAGTAAATTGAACAGATGCTGATCTCTGAAGTCTGAAATATGAAAAATTTATATCTTACAAAAATATCCTCTGTGTGCTGTTCCACTACAGAAGTTATCATGACTACAGGAACAGGCATAAGTATCACAGTCTCACACATTGTGTGTGTGTGTTTATATATGGATATATACAAATACACTTAAGGAAACCCACATATATACACTGTAATATTATTCATATATAAATACATGCTCACATATCTCTCTATATATAAACATGCTAGTTTCCCCACATGTATGTATAGACAAGCACAAAAACATATGTATGTAGATACTCTAACAGATAGACATATTTATCATAGGCTTTCTTAAACAGTTTTGCTCTTATTTATATAAATATCCTCTCTCAGCACATTTATATTTAAGGCACTGTACTCAGCAATATTTTTGTTGGCAAGGGATATCTCCAAGGACACTTGCTGTTAGCCTGTTCCCTTTAACTTTTCTAAATAGGGCTTTAGTGTATATTTCTTTGGGAACTTGACTGTGTGCAACAGGAAATAATCAGTTCTCATATAAACTACATAACCTCTGTTGAAGTAAGTGGCATGGGGACTGATTAAAATCAGGGCTAGATTTGTCCATTTGGGTCAAACTATGCCAGCATTCAGGCACCCCAGAACCCCAGTAGAGGCAAAACCGAGTAACCAAGAACGGAATTTATCCCAAATGCTAGAATGATCCTCTCTCTAATCACAATTAGCATGTCTTGTAGACCACAAACCCACAAATTCCTGACCTGATAGTACTTATTTCTCCCTTCCTCGTAGCTTGGTGCTGTACCATCCACACGATGCCCTTTTCTCCTACTTGGTTTATATCGTTCCACCACACTGGCGGGGTCTGGGGCTGAGCACCTACAGGACACACGTCCCTCACCCGCACCCACACCGTTCTGAGCAAAAGGTGTATATTTTACTGGTAGAGTTGCCTGGAGTCTGTGTTACAGCTGCAGCCTGCTGAGGTGAAGGTCCTGCGGTGCGGGCACCTGATGCAAAGGGAGCCGCTGCCTCCAACCGTACAGGGGCAAATTCGGAGGAGGGAACCAGGCCCTGGAGGGTGATGTGGCTCCTGGAGGTGAGGACAGAGGCCCAACTGTAGAGGCAGGAAGAGGGTGCAGCTCACTTAAATCGCAGCCTCTCTCTGTCTGCCACGAACAGCTCGTGAAGGAGAACAACAGCAGAGGGAAATTGAAATCTCTGCAAGATTGACACCTCGTTTTCATGTTCTGCTCCCAAAATGGCAGTGCCTGCAAAGGGGCAGTGTGTTGTGCCGAGGGGCAGGAGGGGGCCAGCAGGACCGGGCTCCATCCCGTCCATTCCCAAGCCTTCCCACCCGACCCTTGCACGCTGGCTCCCGCCCAGCCCAGCCGAGATGAAGTGCCTGGAGACACTTGTGCCTCCGAGCTGCCACTTCTCTGCCCGTGAAAGGTGGTAAGAGAGCTTGCCTGCCCTCACAAAGGTGCTGTGGGGACGAGCATGTTTCAGATTGCATATACTCAGTTATTACTGCAAGAGAGGCCAGAGAACAGATGACACATACTCAGGTTTCAGGTATACAGCTCCAGTTTGCAAAGCTGGAAATGAGCATGGTCGTTAATGTGTTCCCTTTTCTTTTCTTTCTTTTCTCTCTTGGCAACCTGTTCTTTGTTCTTGTAGTCTACTTGATTCTAGGGATTTTTTGTTCCAGCGAAACATTTAATTTTTCTTTTTAATACATGCCCTGGCACTGAGCACCTGCTGCAATTAAAGCGCTGGTATTTGGCTCCTGCGAGGTCTATTCTATTATGAAGTCTTATCCATTGATTGTAGACTAATGAACCCATCAATTCATCACAGCACTTCTATTACCCTACTGCTGTTGTGGGATATTGTATTGCTGAGCTTGGGTAAGAGGACTGACTCTCTTGCTACTGCCCCAACTGTTGTTAAGGATGTAAAAAAGGTAAAGTAATCAGAATTTCAATACAGTTCAACTTTGTGGCCCTTCTGTGGCATGTCAGTTCCTCCTATAGTAGGACTTTCTCATTTAAAGCAAATCAATTTCAGCAATACTTGCTCTTCAGAAACAGTGGGTCTTGAGTGGCATGGAAGAGGGGAAGAGAGTTGATATTTTGCTGGGAAACAGTGGGGGACATAAAAACTAGTCGGCTTTTTTTCACTCATAGAAATTATCTGGAGTGGGGCATCAGCAAAACCTAGATAAACTCAAGTTAAGGTATGTAAAACAGCAAGAAATTGTTTCAACAGCAATAGCAACAGCAATAGCAACAGCAGCAATATGCCTTTCTCTCTCTGCGTCAGATGCTGGTAACGCTTTTTTTTAAAGCCCAGTCTCAGATTATATGTGGCAGACTTATTTATCATTCCATAGATTGTTTTCTGGTTTTTTTTAGATTGTCCGGAATTATATTGATTCAGCACAGAAATGCAGAAATGCACAAACAGAATTGGGAAGAAAATAAAACCCAGGACCACAAGAGGAATTGCCTTTCAGGTATCACTTCAAAGTTTGAGCACTCAAGAACGAAATATACTAATTCTGGCAGTCTTCATATCTTGCTTGAGAAAACATTTTGGTGTTGAATTTGGAGGGTCAACACTAATAAAGGAACATACTGAAAAATAAAAGAAACCAGACTGTTCTTTGTAATTGTGTCAGAGAAATCACAATGTCTATATAAGAAATATGTAAGCAGAGAGTCTGCAAACAGAAACGAGAGGAACAGAGATGTCTGAAGAAACAAGATGCCTATAGAGAAACATAGCTGACATAGGAATGAATACAACCTTTTCAAATCATATTCCTTGCTAAAAAAAGTTAAAAATTCCCAATACTAGCAGGTCAACTGAAGCCGAAAAAATGGTTTAAATTTAGGCAACACAAGCCCATGGAAAAAAGGTTTATAAATTCCAAAAAGCAAAACCAGCACAGCCCCATCTGAATTTAGGCACCAACTCATTCACTTGTTTTTTAAGCCAGCTGTTACAACACATATAGTACTCTGATCATCCAAGCATCTCAGTTCTAGGGCTAGATCGTTTTTCTAAAGCACGTAATCTGATGCCACAGTACAGACAAGGGATTTGGGCAGCGTGGGCATTTTAATACCATGTCCATCTGCTGCACATGTCCTGACTTAGGTTCTTCTGGATGTGGGAGATGAAGCATCTAGAGCAGGCGGAAACTAATCTTCTTTAAAAACAAGGCCAACAATTAGCTAGTAAATAGTGGTGCTGCAAGACTAATTAATTAATGTTTGCAAAATGTTCTGAGATTCCCCAGATAGAACGCGTTACAGAAGTGAAAAATATTGCAAGTAATCTTTACCGATGTATTAATAACACAGAAGGTAGGAATGCAGCCTTGTTATAAATGGGTTTCTCTGCTAACAGAAGCAACTGACTGCAAAGCAAGTACAAAGCTCTGCTCCAAGCTGAGGTGCCTCAGGAAGGCAGCAATGCTCGTGCACATCAGCGATTTTTGTTGCTGATAGTCCACAAGGGAGTCAGGTGCTCCATCCACCTTCAGACAGGTCCCTGGAGTTCTGTGAGCCTTTGGCTTCATTCAGCCTCTCTCCTCGGTGTCCAGAGGGAGATCTCATGACTGCTCTGCTACTGCAACCCACAAACCAAGCAAGTGGCTTAATAAATAAGAGAAACGTGAAACTTCTGGATTGGAGTGTGACTTTTTCATTGCAGAGGGTACAGGAAGGGCAGAAAACCACCAGCCCCATGAGACCTGCTCCACCGTGAACGTGGATGACAGGATCACCATTACCCCTCTGGTTTCTTTTGGGATCATGTTCTGGCCTCTTCCATCTGTGAATACAGTGATCCAGCATGAAAGATTTGTGCCCTCTCCGAAAGCTTGCAAGACTACCCTTCCCAGGGAACTACCATCCCGGTACTCTCCCTCTCACCCAGTTCAGCCCTGAACAGCGGGACTGAGGCAACAGTGGTGAAAGGGTTCACAGATCCTTTCTCTAGCTGGGAGTCCAAGGCATGCTGGAGGAGATGTTGAGGGCTGACAGGAACCCAACATGGTGGAAAGCTGGTGCTTTTGGGGATGTGTTGCAGAGCACAGGAGGAAGACTGCACCTCTGCAGAATGACTTCTTGGCCGCTGCATACCAGATACACTGAGAAAGCAAATAAACTGACAGTGGCTGGGAAATGACTGATCCATGCCAAAGCTGAACAGCTGCCCTCACTCCTGTGTCCTCACCTCTCCAAAAGCCTGCTCAGGCTTTTGAAATGTTGAGGTCCTCCTCTCTTCTTCCTTGTTTGCTCCCGCCCGGTTGAATCGTGGGGATCCCTTTGCCATGCTGATTAGGAAGCAGCTGATGCCTGCCTGGCTGAGCAGAGGGACCACATGTAGGGAATCTCCAGCCAAGCAAAACCCCAGCAAGGGGCTATCCCTCCTTACACTGACATTCACTCCTCGCTATTTAGAAATAACCAGCTGTTTTGACAGAAAAACAAACCAGCAGTGACAAACAAAGCTGGCTCAGAAAGGGCATGCAGAAAGGGGGTAGGAGCCCTAGCTCAGAGCAAGGGCATGGGTAAAGATGTGGGTAACCTCAGCACAGCACAGGGGAAGGGATTTGCACAGTATAGAAAGATTCATTTCACATTGCTATTACGAAGCAGAGCTTTGGTAGTGGAAGCAGTGACAGGGTCTTCATGTGGAAACCCACTCACAGGACCTGCGAGCGCACCAGTGTGGAAAGGCTGGATTATTTCTCCAGGCTGCTTTCCTTGGAACGATGTGCTGTGAAGCAACAGCTTTGCACAACAGAGTCCTGGGAGGCTGCAGCACACCCTGTATGTTCACATCTAACAGTGCACCTGCAAACAGGCACTGTTGCATACTGCACGTCGTGTTTGATTACTTCATTATTGTGGTTGCCGCTGGTATGAATGAATAGACACACCCCAGTTCTTTCTGAGATCTTCTGATAAGATACACTCATGCAAGCTTAATGAAGGTTTGTGGGAAAGTCTGCAGGCATCCATGAATGGCATTTATTCACACTGAATGCAGGACGTGCAGGTCTTTACACCTGCTCTTTGCCTGTGTCTACAGTAGTTGGATTTTTCCAGCAAGTCCCTTGCAACGTCCAGAGAGATCAGTGAGGCTGAGCAGCTGCAGAAGCAGCATGGAAGGTCAATGCACAAACTCCTTTCTCTCCCAGCATGAGACAATAATAGGGTGTTAGTGATTTATAAACTGGAGTCTGAGGTGATTGCAGTACTCAGGACTAATTGCACAATTCCATTACCCTGTCACGTGTTCAACATTTGCCACACATCTGGCAAAATAAACGACGGGCTCTCAAAAATACATAACCGGACTTACTGCCATGGAGGATGGGAATTAAAATCTTCGATTAAGTCCTGCAAGCTGCAAAGTTATGGACACTGACTGTAAAATGTGAGCAGCAGAAAGCCAGTCAGAAATACTCCTCCTTGGTTGACCTCTGAAGCTTGTGGGACAGCTTGTGGGAATGCTCGTGTTGCGCTCACATAGCAGCCCAGCTTCATTCCTGAAGCCATCATGCAGCTACACATCCCATACCTCTCTCCTAGGGCTTTCTACTACCTCAGACCTTCACATCCTTCCTCCTCGGCTTTTACTGTCCCAGATGAAGAACTGCCATTCTGAGGGACTTAATTATTCCATTCCTTTATTCCATCCTTCATGTTTGCTGCAGAAGCATAGCCTAAAAGGCCTGTCTTCTCCCTTCATGCAGCTCCCTTTTGGTCATCTCTGCTTTCAGGAAATGAAACTTCAGAGTGGCATCTATCCTTGCCCTACCTCTTACCCTTCCTCAGCTTCGGTAGGGCTACCACTGCCTTACAAAAGCACAACAACAAATCCCCATCTGTTTCCAGTTACGAGTCTGTTACCCAAAAAAAACCCTGAGACATTTTGATTTCTTTTCTCCCCACACTTGTGCACAAGGGCTTCCCTGCCATCTCTCCAAAGTATCGCTTTTCCACTGCGTTTCCAAGATCAGTCAAATCCATCATCACCACCACGGTGAGATGCTTTGCCTCTGGACTGAGCTCATCCACTCCCACACAGCATTTCCTTTCCCTCGCCCTCACTCCCCGTCTGTGTTTTACACAGAGAGCTCGGAAACAGCGAGCTGCTTTCGGGCTTTGCAGCCAGTTTTTGGGTGGAGCGGCTGATGAGCTCATTGGGGCTGGACTGGCCCCCATGGGGTATGGTGTTCCTGTTCGCTCGGAGAAAACAGCTGAGACACTTTAACCTTTGCGCGCATTTAGAGCCAGACGAGTGCTCAGCCGCTTTGGAAACAATGTGTAATTAAACTAATTGTTCTGTTCAAAAATAGTATAAGTGCTGTAAGATCTACAGGAGTAATTAGAATTGCCACACCATTACTATTAAGCAGGAATAACGTATCCCTTATGTAGACATTAATCTGATAATTACCTCCTTTAACAGAGATCAAATATCAGTGTGTTTGGGTGGGGTTTTTTATCTCCCCAGAGCATGAAGGGTCCAGAAATGGGTCTACAAACCCCAGGAGGTTCTTTTTGTGAGGTTTTTGAAGGGCATGACTCTTTTGGAAGGGTGAAGTTCCCCTTCCTCTCCCAGCACCAAAATCTCTCTCTCTCACTCTCTCTCTCTAACATAGATATACATAAATACCTATACATATGTATGTGCATGTGTGCATGCGTACGTGTGTAATGAGGGCTCTCAGGGAAGCTGCTAGGCTCCCAGGGGCAGAGAACTTGTGGTGCGTTCCCTGCTCACTCTTAGCTGCTCCTCTGTAATGGAGAGTAAATGGTAGGTTCGCAGAGTTCACACTTCCACCTCCCAGCTAATTCCCCCAGGTCAGGCACTAAAACATTCTGAGCCTATAATTTCTGAAAGATTCTTAATTTGTATTATAACTCTTGAAAAGTGACCAACTTTTCTTACACGTAAGGACCAAAGACCAATCTAATATCCTAAAGCTTGGATAAACTGCACAAGAAAATGAGGATGGGAATAAATATGCTCAAAATGGAGGTGGGTGGAGTGTTAATAGCTAGTTAGCTTTCTTCAGATGAAATCAGCAAATGCAGGTGTGCCTTCATTTTGAAATGCTATACCCAGATGACTGATTATATTGGCCTTGGAAAAGTCTCAGGTGAGTGAGTTTCCATAAAATGAAACTAACAACTGCTGTTCAAGAAGAGTCAAAGATTAACTCACGGCTCTGCTGTGTGAGGTGTATCATAGTGGAGAATGGATGCAGAAAAGAGAGATTGTATGCTGAATGTTGACAAAAGGATTTTCTTAGCATAACCTTGTTATCCACACTGTACTCACATCTCCATACAAAATAAAAAAACCCAGACTTCAGGCATCATGATTTTTGAGGCAGTGTTAAGTCTTTTTGACCAATGAACTTTCTTGCTCCTTTGGAAATAGAGGCTTAAGAAAATGTTGACAGATACCTTCATAGAGCAGATACTTTGTGTTTAAGAAAATTTACCTTTTCTTCTTTATTTTCCTGTTGTATTATCACACACTGATAAAGCCAGCTGTGGTATGCTTTTGTGTAGCTATGCACCTTTATGTAAACATGCACTTATCGGAAACAAAAGAACTTTATTTTATGAAGACTGAGCTTTCTGATCTTTGTGCAGAAAATTATTCAGCAGAGGTACTTTTTCTACCTCAGAAAATACCACTCCTGTTTTTTGTTTTTTCTCCCTCTGTAGTCACCCCCTCACAGCCTTGCTGAAGGGAGGTTCCCACAGCGCCCAGTAGTGCAACTCCAGACTCTGCAGCACGAAAGTGGTCCACAGAAAAATGGTCAAAAAATGCCCAAGATCTGTTCTGCCTCTTCTGCTCTCTCCAGCCAAGATCTTGCATTGAGAACATGCTTAGCCCCAAAATGAGAGCTTAGCTTTCTAGGTTGACAGTATTAACGAACATTAGCCAAAATCTGATCCTTGAAACTGAAAACTTCTCAAAAATTTTTTCCATAGTTTCGTTACGACCATGTAAAGCTGAACCCACCCCCATAGCTGTGGTCCTCTTTTGGATCCAGAAGTGGTGGAGAGGGTGAGGCTTGCAAAGGGAGGGGCCTTGGGGAGTAGGTCATGTTGTTTTTCTGTGTCGAGCTAGATGCAGCTGCAGCTTAAGAAAAACAGATCAGAAAAGCCCCAGTGGTTTGCACAAGACTTCTACCCAAGGTGAGGGAATCCTCATGAGATCGTCTGGGTTTTCTTTGTTTGGTACATTTTTTTTAATCATGAATTCCTGACTCTTTAGTTGCCCATTTTGATGTGACCTAAAAATCTGACTGATGTTGCTTACTAGAGACAAACTACTTGATAATTCACATCTAGCCAAAGCCATTAGTAACTGAAAATCATTTCTCTGCAGTCTTCTTGATACAGGCTGTGTGAAATGAGTTTGTCACCTTCATCCAGCCCTTAAACCCTGGCATAACTGAATTCAGTCTAATTTGAAAAACATTCCAGTCAAGAATATAGTATTGCTTACCCCAGGGAAAGGTCTTTACTGGAGGAAAGGGCAGAGAAGGGTAATTCATGTTAGAGAAAAAGACAAAGGCTTCAAGAGCCTGCCTGGGTTAGCCCACTAAAGTGAAAGCTGAAGGGGGAAGACTTCAGCTTCCTATGCTGGGCTGGGAAACACCAGCAAGGGGGAAGACCATGTGACAAAGGAATAGGTCAGCACCTGCTGCTGGTCATAAATTTAGGAAGGAAATAAAAGAGAAGTTGATGACAACTATAGCAGTGGAGCAGCCTTTTAGGAATGAAAAATCCTAAGTAGTTTTAAGACAGCATTAGATCTATTTCTGAAGGAGAGTCTGTGATGTCTCTGTCTCGAGCGCATGCTGCATTCCCAGTGGAGCAGGTATGATTAGTTGGAAGTCACTCTCATCCTTAATTTGGAAGTAGTCACGGATGAGCACCTCTCATATCTGCTATAAAGTAGATAAATCCCAGATCCCAGCGTTTTGCTTAGAGGAAATGGATGTCCTCACAGCCAGTACTTTTTTCCACTCTGATCAGAGAGACATAATACTGGTGGAGTATGAGGGGAACGGACCACAGAAAGTGGCCAGTTTCACATGATCTTCCAAATTAGCTTCTCCCAGGGCCACTGTCATAAACAGTGTGCTGGGCAAGAGGGTCCGTTGCTCTGACCTTCCTCAGCATTTGTTAATTTCTTTTATGATGTTCTTAATTGCTTTCTCATCCATAAAAGTCAATCCTCAAAACTAGTTTTGCAATCATGTTTGTGGAGCAGTATCAGGAAGTCTGACGTCAGATTCTCTGGGTTGGGTGCATCATACCCTGCAACTTTTACTAACTTCAGGAGAACCCAGATGAGGGTCTGGGTTCATCATCAGAATGAGGGAGAGCAGTCCCAAAAACGTCGATGGGACAGAGGGGAACATGGACTAAATCACAGGTACACAAAATTATGTGCAAGGTAAGAGAGATTTTTGAGGATAATGAGGCCCCTGCACCGGCAAACAGATGCAAGCCCTTTTTCGACAGGGTTATTCAAGGAACAAGGAATAGTCTAGGGATGTCTGGAGGCCCTCCCAGCTCTATTTTTTACAACTGAGTGATTTCTGTGACTGTGGTTTGAAAGGGTAGCTGATGTCAGACAAGTCAGACTGCAGGGGAGCAGAGGATTTGGATACCATTCATACTGTTCCCAAGAATAGAAGGCAAAGCACAATCACACTCAGACGCTGGAGTCTGTGGCTGCTGAGGTGCGTGTGCAGATGCGGGCAAACAGATTGAATTAGGTTTGGCTGGAGCAAAGAGAAGCAGCACAAGGGGTGGAAAGGGAAAGAAATGTCAAGGATAGATGTGCTAGTAGAAGACTAATAGAAATCACCATTGTCTCTGGACAAAGGTGTGAGGTGACTAGTTATGGCAAACTACAATATACAGATTGGAGCACTCTGCATCCAAGGAGCACAGTAACTCATCCAGCTATTCCCATGACCCATAAACACTGAGCCGGTGGATGTGATAGACAGGAACAACGGGGAGATGCTGTGTCTCAATTCAGGCAGAAACATGTCTGCAAAGGGTGCAGTCCAGTCACAAACTCAGAAGCATGTTTGCACCCGCGCTCATTTATTCATCATCAACAGCATGTTGCAAACAATCATAAGAATGCCAGTTACTTGCCAAGGCACAGAGATTTCTCACGTCTGTCACTTGAGCTGGGCACAGCAATAACAGTACCAGATTCCAGCTGTGTGCTACATACAGCTCAGTATTTACAAGTTTCACATCATGGAGGCATTTGTTGTGGTCCCGTTCGTCTGGGTACGGCTAATACAGCAGTCACATACCAAGCCCTGGGACGGCTTGCACTTGCGTGGTATCAGACTGACTGGTGGCAAGTAGAGCCTTGCTGCCTCCATCACAATGTGACACCTAAAGACGAGCACGGGCACTGAAAAGGATTAATTGGCAACCATGCTAAAGACACCCACAAGATGTGATACAATCATAATGTATGTTGTCATCTATATGCGTTCATACAGTTAATAGGAAAGCCTACAATCAGCTCCTCCCGCTGTGCTTTTTGTTATTCATTTGTAGCACAGCAGCGCTTTGCCACCCACAAAAAAGCCCAGGATTTCACTGCGCTAGGAGATGTACAAACACAGAGTGAAAAAGGTGGCTCCTGTCCACAAATACTTCTCATCTAACCGCTTGGTGAAATGTCACCATCCATATATAGTCATTTGCTGAGCAATCTGTCTGCCATCTCCACAGTCTGCTAGGCAACGTGACCACCAGCTTCACAACGCCCAAGCGTTTGCACTGTTAAAGAGAATATTCAGCCAACCTCTCTCACATAAGCACGGCTCTCTGCCAACCCTGTGTGACTCCAAATTACCAAGTTTGTTGCCTACTAATATTTTCATGTGACATTATGTATTAAAATTGATACTTGGCTGAAGCAGCAGCTGCAAATATTTTGCAGAACAAACCCTACAAGTGGTTTCTCTGTGCTCAGCTGCTAAAGACTGACTAGCAAACTCATATTATTCGGTTCCTCCAAGAAGGGGTGGAAGTCTCAGTGTGTGTTGGAAGAGTTGAGTAGTATGGCGTCAAAATCACATCCACGCTACAAGCCTCCCAACCTGCCCATTCTGCAACTCCCAGTCCAACTACTCATTTCCTTTCCCAAAACTTCCACTTGATTCTTTGGTCTTCCTCATCATCCAGAGAGTCCCGTCTTTTCTCCCTTTTCTCTTTGGCACCTCCCTCCTCGTAGGCCAGCAGAGTTTAGGGACTTCTGTAGGAAGTGCCAATGGCAAATCCCAAGGCAGGACGCAGGAGCACAGGTGGTGTTTCAAGATCTCAGTGGAGGAGCCAACCTCAACAGGAGGGGCCAGGAACCACAGCTGTGTTCCTGCCTGCAGGGGTAAAGAGGCAGCCTGAGAAGAGGCACTTGTGGCCATCTGTTAGAATCATAGAATCATAGAATCATAGAATCATTAAGGTTGGAAAAGACCTCTAAGATCATCAGGTCCAACCGTTAACCCAACACCACCATGCCCACTAAACCATGTCCCTAAGCGCCTCATCTATACGTCTTTTAAATACTTCCAGGGATGGTGACTCTACCACTTCCCTTGGCAGCCTGTTCCAAGGCCTGACCACTCTTTCAGTAAAGAAGTTTTTCCTAATGTCCAGTCTAAACCTCCCCTGGCACAACTTGAGGCCATTTCCTCTCGTCCTATCGCTTGTTACTTGGGAGAATAGACCAACCCCCACCTCGCTACAACCTCCTTTCAGGGAGTTGTAGAGCACGATGAGGTCTCCCCTCAGCCTCCTCTTCTCCAGGCTAAACAGCCCCAGTTTCCTCAGGCTAAACAACCTCAGCTCCCCAGACCCTTCACCAGCTTTGTTGCC
>NW_009227381.1:95779-103752 GCF_000690835.1 Fulmarus glacialis | reverse complement strand
ATTTTGGACTTTCTGGGAGGATTTTGTTTATTTAACTGCCGGTGTGCTCCCTGTGGCACCGAGACGGAGCGAATTCCAGATTAGCTGCCGTACACCGGGCAGCTGCTCCCCGAAGGTAACCTCCCGGGCGGTGAGAGGTGGCTTTCCCGGGAGGGAGTGGGCAGGGGCAGGTCTCCCCGCTTGTTGCGTGCCCTGGGGAATCGAGCTGGCCGCCGGCTGGCTGTTAAATGCTCAGAAATCTTCGGCATGTTTGCAAAGCCGTCACTCTCGTCTAAATCTGTGGTTCTCTGTGCTCGTATAAAATAAAAAATGCCACCATTATTTGTTTTGTTTTGGTTTGGTTTTTTTGTTCTCTCCCACTTCTTCAAGAAAATAGGTTAATTAAATCCAGCCACTTCAGTTTCCAGGTTGATTTAATTTCCATTTGAGGACAAATTAGTCAATATGAGCATTTAAATACTCCATTACTTGAAAACTGTTTGGTACAGTTCACTGACAGTGAAGTACTCTTCACTGACACTTGCTGATTTATTTTTACTAGGAGGATATCTGGAATGGCTAGAGAAAAGGGTGTTTAATAAATTTAATTCTTCCTTGTAAGGTAATTTGTCTGCCTTACACTTTTGTCCTAGGCCTCTAATAATGGTTACAGTGTTCTTCCTTTTCAGTTTTCTTGAGAAGGGACATAGGGAACAGTTGGTTGTTGCTTCATCCCTTGACTTTCATCGATTAATCATACAGTTCAGAATGTTTCACTCTACTTAATTTCAACACAGCTTGTAGGTCCGGTTTGGGTATTTAAAGCAAGTGTTTTCATGGACATTTTCTGTAAAGCCATGTGTAACAACAGTTTCAATTTCTAT
Source organism: Fulmarus glacialis (assembly GCF_000690835.1). Classification (NCBI taxonomy): domain Eukaryota; kingdom Metazoa; phylum Chordata; class Aves; order Procellariiformes; family Procellariidae; genus Fulmarus; species Fulmarus glacialis. The sequence continues at coordinate 102,889 of NW_009227381.1, read as the reverse complement.
GAGTTTAGGGTTTTTATTATTGAAAATGTTTAAAAAAAAAAAAATCATAAATAATACTCCCTAGTCTGTACTCCCAATAGATTAAGCTAAATATTTGCCACTGTGGCTCCATTTACAAAGCAATAGCATTCACAATTCTGTATTTTCTTTTTTTTTTTTACTCTGATATCCCCCTCCCCACACACTGCGTTAGGCCCATTTATGTCCTGTTTTACAATTTTGTATAATATCTACGTTTGCATGCAGGAAAGGTGGGAGGGGAGTTTTAGGGGTTGGAGGCACGCTCTGTGTATGAGTGTGCATGTGTGTGTGCTGAACAGTTGTGGTTGGGCTGAAATTACTAGCATGTTCACCAAGGACAGGAAATGATGGTGAGACTCAGCTGGAGTTTGCTTATTGCAACACTGTATGGGTGGTTAGCTCATTCACTTTTGCAAATGTAAGTATACTGTATTTTATACAAAACCTTATTTGTTTTTTTTTTTAGTAGCTCTGTGTGTGTCATCGTAAAGAATTGGGTCTAGTTCAAACCGCATCTGTTGTAAACAGATACGTGTCAGCCTAACAACCTTTCCTTCATTTGTTGCACTCTGTAGGTCTTGTTACATGCTGTGTAGAAAGTAGAGTGAAATAGGGCATTATTCTGGCAGTTTCGGATTTTATGGTTTCTAATTGTAAAACTGAGTTTTGAGCTACAAACAGTGCTCTTAGCTACAAAATGAGAAGAGTCTTCCTATTGAAAAGGTAATTCATGTACAAATTGCTAGTATATTTTAGGCTTAAATTTGATTTGCTGTAATGTGCATTTCAAAAAAAATGCAGGGATGAACGAGGCTGCAGAATGAGTATGTGCAGTCATGGGGTACTTCTATATGTCAGAAGAAGCATAGTATCTATATCAGCGTATTTTGATCATATTGAAGTCAATAGGCTGATACCAGTTATGTTAAGATTTGACTCACAAAAGACGCAAAGTTTTGCTGGTAAAAGGCTAGGGGATAGATACTGTGATACACCACTACCAAGGTGCCAAAGAAACTTCTAGGAGAATCTAATTGCCTTTTCCTGTATCAGGTTTCGGATAACAGGATGCAGATATTGTGAGATCCTGACAAGCAACTCTTCAGACTGGGACTAATGTGTTTCTGTTACCAAATTTACCCAGCTCTGCTCTTTGAGATGCTGGATTTTCATGTCTGTCTGCTGCCTTTGTGGTTGTGTTCAAGCAGTATACTTTGGGGAGTAGACACTGGTTTTAGTCTCCTGCAGCTGTCACTCATGGTACAAGTACGTAAATCCTTGAATATTGTCCCTGGAAATACGTGTTTCATTGCTTTAGTTTCTCGTTTATCTGAAGGACAAGGAAGTTTTGTGTATGTAATGTTCTGTTCTGTTGTGGATACTTGTCCTTATTCTGCTAACATAAAATACATCTCCTTGATGTTAATTTCTAATTACCTTAGAGTGAAATTTGCTGTCTGCCTTCAAGGTTGAGTGATGTGGGTGTTGATGGTAATAAATATGACAATCTAGGTAAAGTTGGAAACATAATAGCTAAGAAAAGCACAGCTGTGGGTCTGATCCTGCGAGGCAGCATATCCGTAACTCCTTCTCCTTTCAATCTGTTTTAGTTTGTTGCTCATGCAAAGTTCTTGACGCTGCTTGTGACTTTCACGTAGCGCATATGTTCGGAAATAGCAGATTCTGTTATATATGAAGTTACGATATGAGTTAACAGTGCGTTTGAGTAGTGGTTTTGGAGCTCTGTCAATATGAAACTCATGGCACATTGTTGCAAGTTGATTGAATCATTTTAAAAAACAAAACAAAACAACATTGAGGACAGCCTTAATGGAGGAAGAAAACAGAAAACTTGCGCAAATTCTTTCTGATTTTTCTGTATTCAGGTGTCCCAACTGAGATAATTGTTAAATGATCAGAGTTATTTTTTTAATGTGAATTCAATGAAATTCTGGTACTTGCCTTGTTAGTAAAAGCAGTGAGCACTCTAAGAAGTGCGAGCTGAGACTGAGAAATGGTTTTGGCCAGTTCAGCCCAGTGCAGCTCAGCCTCTACTGTCCTGCCTGTCTGCTGTGCCCAGAACAGCACTGACTCAGTGCAAGCTCCTTAGGGTAGAAGTCACGTGTTAGTGTGTAAGCACAGCAGTGCTTAATCCTATTTCAGTGTCTGGGTGTTCCATGATGCTAACCACGAAAGTAAAGAAATGGAGTTGAGCCGCTTTTGATGTGGAAGGTGCTAAGCAATTTTTGCAATGCCTGTTTGCTAATGATTCACATTCTTTGGATGAAGGCTGTTCTAGACATGGCTCTTGAATCTTTTTCTGTGGAAAATAAGTACTGATAAGCATGACTTGACAGGAATCCCTGTTATATGCAACAGGAGGGAGGAATAAGAGTGAGAACTGACTTTCACTGACCTCTAAGCCCTAAGCTGAAGTAGTGCATTGAGAATTGCTATGAGTTTCCAGCTCTTAAAGAGATCTCCAGACTTACTAATTGTTATCTGGCAGTAAGACAGCCTGACATAAAGATAGTGGCTGCCTAGTAGCATCTGGTAAGTCACAGAAGAAAGGCTGCAGGTATGATTCTTTATGTGCCTCTGTGTGTTGCTTTTCAATTTTGTAACAGTTCAGACTGAATTTGAAAAATCCTTCCTTTGAAGTCATTGAATGGCATATTAGCCAAGCTCTGCATTCCTTGTCTGACCAGGAGGTATGTATATATCTGTGTTTCTAGATTTCTCACTTTCAAGTCCAGTTGTTAAATTACAAGTACTTGACCTGAAGATTCCGTCTTTAGTCTTTAAGTTGTGGGATTTTGATGGCTGAATCTTATTTAGGTTGGCAAACCCAGCTGCTGCCATGTCAACAATTATTTCATTCTGGATGTTTTCTTTGGTGCTAATGTTAACATGGGTGTGCAAACAAATCTCCCTTCTGCCTTCTAATATAATGCATGAATTGGGAATTAAGGAGATTTTTATTTTGATTCATTTTTCCATAATAGCAACTTCTAACGTGATAGCTTCAGATTCTGCCTGCATGTTGGTTGAGCTGAAACCTAAAAAAAGGTCACAGCAAAAACATGGTAGTGTGTGGTGCTGCAGTTGTCATGTGCAGTTAAATATAAGTTAAATATAAGTGCTGTTCTTGGAATGAAGACAGTAACAATACAAAATAGTAAAGGTGAGAAACTAATCCTTGTTTGTACCGGTGTTTATAACTATTCTGTGTTTGCTGTAATGATACCTGTTGGATTTCAGTAATGACTTTTTGTTGCCAGAAAAAGGTCAGGGGAAAGGTTGAACTTTGTAACCTAATTGGAAAGAAAATGGGATTAGATAGAATAGACATTCTTGCTGAACTCTTCCAAAAGAACCTGAAGCATATATTAGCAAACATTTTATGGCATCTCAGTGAGATGGATTTAATAAATTTCCCCTTTAATAAATCTTTCCCCTTCAGAAAAACCTGAAGCATTGGGCTTTCTGCCCATTTGGTGTATCTTCTGATAAATGTTTTTAGGGTAGAAGTCTGAAACGTTTCCCTGGCTGAATGTAATCATACTCTTCCCTCATCTTAATTTCTGCCAATTCTGTTATTACTGCTCGTGATGATACTGCAAAAAGTCTGTTATCACAAATGTCATCTCTTATCTGTTGTGGCGATCACTTAGGTCACTTTTAGGTCACCTCTCTCTGATCTGACTTACGCCACTTTTTCCTGTGGTTCTGCAGGCTTTTCCTAGTCGCAGTGTATGCATTGTTACTGTTCTGATTTTAATCTGTTCCATTTTCATATAGTTGCTGGTGAAAATGAATGAACTGCCCTTAGAGTGGCTGAAACCACAGGAGAGAGAATTTCTGAACAGCTTGTCAATCACCAACAGAACCGTGTGTGCAGGAGACTTTATCCTCAGAGCACAAGCCCATCTGTGTCACTGTTAATTCTGCTTGTTACAGAAGGTTAAGTCCTGCCCTTCAAGTTTTCACATGAGCAGAGTAGGATGTAGGTCTCTGGCACTACTTTCCTCCAGCTCGCCAACTACTCACGTGAAAAAAATTTTGTTGCAATGTCTCCCTCTTCTCCAAGATAATTGCTTTGTCAGTGTGTCTAGAAAAATAGCCTTGAGGAGGGATAGAGAGAGTTTCTTCATCCTCTTAGTTTCCCAAGTGAAGTGTACAATTCTTATTTTTACAGAACTTCTGCTGTCCTGTCTGCAGTGGTAACACATGGCTTTAAAACCAGCCTTGATAAGTTTTGTCAAAAGGGTTCTGCCACTGCCTCAGGCTGTGAGGCATAACAGCAGCGTCTCCCCTGAACATGATGCAGAACATGTCTTGCGCATACTGGCACCTGGGACTACGCTGAATGCAAGTGTATTGCTAGAAAAGAAGCTTGTTTAACAGTCTTGCAAAATACTGTATTCTGAAGGAGAGTGTATGGTTCTATCATTTCTTTCTATATCCCTTGCTTGTGACAAATATGAGTGCTGAGATCCCCTAGACAAAGCTTTGACAGCATAAACTGTGAATTTAAGTGCAACTTATAAAGTAGGGGGGAAGGAGGGAAGAAGTTTTGCTACGAATGTGATTCAGTCACTGACCGTCTCGTATACCTTAAAAAAAGAAACAGCGAATGTCCGTTAGTCTTCTGTGGTACTGCTTGAGCATTTTAAAATAATGAAGTGTAAATCATCAGTAGCAATGGGGATCCCAGAGAATGCTAGTGATTACTGTCTGCATGCTGGGGAACTGGTGAAGCCAACTCCAAAGGATGTGGGCTACTGAGTCTTTGCTAGTTTAAGGTGACTGTGGTGGGAGTTTGTGGTGGCTTTCTCAGGTTCCCTCCCTGATACCTTGCTGCCTGCCAAAGGCAGGCGGGCTGGTACTTGCTGAGAGATACCTTTCTACAATTTGGTAACTGTGTGGGGTTCCCCCTCCACAATTGGATGTGTCTGCATCTGTGCAGCTCAGTGGCACATGACCTCTCAGTTCTTGGGAACTACGCAGCCGTTTAGGTAGCAGATGTTGTAAGAACTTGCTAGTCCGTTTTTTTAGCAATGATTTCACCACCTCAAAAGAAGCAGGCCACCTGGCATGCATTGGGCTATTTGGAGCTGGTGTTATTGCTAAAAGATTGCAGGTCTTTGCTTTTTAAATAAGCGATAATGGAACAAAGAAACCAAAAATAATAAGCAAGAGGTGTTATTAAGACTATGCCTGAAGATAAGATTTCTCCCTAACTTTTTTTTTGCTAATAAGTAAGAGTGATTAATAAGGCTCTGTGGTCTACCCTGGAGCTGTCATGTCCTGAAAACTTCTCAGAACTGCATCTTACTTGCTGTTACTTTTAAATAGGGTTAGTTGAATCACTCAAAACAGCCATGTTTAGTTTTCTTAAAAGACAACATTTTGATAATGGTTTTGTCACCTGTTAAGACATGTAACAGGACAGGACCAGAGGCAATGGGCACTGAAACACAGGAGGCTCTGTCTGAACATCAGAAAGTATTTTTTTCACTGTGACTGTGGTTGAGCACTGGCACAGGTTGCTTGGAGATGTTGTGGAGTCTCCCTCCTTGGAGATAATCAAAAGCTGTCTGGACATGGTCCTGGCCAACCTGCTCCAGGTGGCCCTGCTTGAGCAGGGGTGATGGACCAGATGACCTCCAGAGGTCCCTTCTAACCTCAACCATTCTGTGATAATTCTACCTAGTATATTTTGAAGTTTAGTATAGTGCAACTCTGCTCTTCAAATTCTGTTAGATCTAGAAATGATTTTGTAAAAGCCAGTCAGAATCCTGGTGTTTTTTTCCAGTCTTGCCTGGACCTTAACTGAGTCAGTAAGCAAACTTGTGATTGGGATACAGATCATCTTTCATCAAGCAAGGTGCAACCATCGTTGGAATAGGCTTCTTATGGAGGATTGGTGGTGTCTGTCTGACAGAATTTGACTTCTAGAAATAGAAGGGAACTAGAACTAATGGGGTTTGCTAATTTGCTGATACTAAGGTCAGATAACAAGCAATTTGTATATGAAGAGAGGAGAATCTAGGCTAAATCTAGTCCTCTTATTGAACTCTAGTAACAACCGTGTTGGTAAAGAAGAGTTGATATTTCTTGTTTGTTTTCTGATTAAGGTTGAACAACGGAAGGAAAAGAATTTAGGTGTTGGTCTACAGGACTTTGTCATTTTTTGGCAAGAAAGCTACTGGTATTTAAGAAGTGAATTCAGTAGGTATACCCTTACTAGCATCAACAAATACTATTTACTGAATGAAATGATGGACAGCTAAGATGTATCATGGACCCTCATTTGCCTGCCACTGTGGTATCTACCACTGCTAGGCTGAGCAGGCACCCAGCTGGGTTTAGATTCCTGGGCTGGCTATAAGGGGCTGTTCTGCTATGTTATTCTTAAACTTCCATCTATAAACAGATCTAAAGGGAAATGAAATCTAAAGTTTGGGTGTTGAGCAAAATATTGGATCAAAGTATTATGATTGATTCTTGTTTTCCTTAACTGAATGGTACTGATAATTTTTTACTGAGTGACCTAGCTAGGAAGTAACAATTCAAAGCTCTTGCACTACTGCCACAGCTCTGAAATTCAGGAAGTATAAAACCCATTCATTCTTTCCTGTTGTTTTTTAAAAAAAAAAAAAAAGATATCACTGAGTTCATTTGCAGATTTGTTACTGTCCTTCAAATCCACCTATATCATCTGCAAGGCATTAAAACCAGAAGCACTTAATATTGTGATAACTTTATAAAACTAAGGCTCACTTACTGAATATTTCCCAGTGCTTAAAGAATCTCAAATTGTTGAGAAAGGAGAGCTTACTGAGGTAGGGAACTGCTATCGTGAATAGATGAAGTTCTTGCCTTTTAGCTGATGTCCAGTTTGTTTTGTTGAAACAAGATTTTTAACATTTTTAAAATAAGGATAAAAATGCACTGCTGAAATCATGTTATTTCATTCAATTCACTGAATAAATATGGAACTTCATTTCAGATTCGGAGATAAGATGTTAGAATTTTCCACAGGATAGCTGAATCATAGGCCTTTCTAAACACACACACACACAC
>NW_009227381.1:84694-95717 GCF_000690835.1 Fulmarus glacialis | reverse complement strand
TCAGCAGGATGAACGCTTCCACTTGAAAATCAACAGCGGAGCCATTGCTAGGATGTCACTTTGGCAGATGAGACTTATTGTTTGTTTGCTTGTTTGGTTTTTTCCTTCAAAAAAAAAAAGAAGGAAAAAGAAAGTATTGTCAGGCTTTCACAAAACGGAGTATTTGATAAGGGTGACTTGTAAAATTATTTTTTTCCCTTTATTGCAGGAACACTTAAGTATATAAGGTCACTTTCTTCTGCTATGTTATATGCATGTAATTGCTGGTATACTGAAGATCTCTTACTAGTGACAATCTTACATTGTAAAAGATCAAATTTCAAGTAATGGGACATGGTTGGGTATTTTTAAATGCATACCAGGTCATTGTTTTCATCAGGTGGACTTTAATAATCTGCTTTTAGTCCTAGTTGATTAGTTTGATAAGCTGAGCAGGGAAGATGCTGTATTGTCAGCCATTTCTTTATTTTTAAACAAGTGGCTTCCTTAATTTCATAGTAATTCAGTGGTAGAACAGTGGCTGTATCTCCGTATCATCAAGTGACTAAGCATTCTCACTTCGGGAAACATTTGTGGGGCTTGTCTGTGGTGGTTACTGCTTCCTACTTGAAAAGGCTTAGGAAACTTGGTTTCTGAGGCATGGCTCAGCATTTGAAAACATCCACATTCTCCTAACTGGATGCCATTTCAATCTTGACAATCCAGACATAATGACAGTTCACATTGAACTACCAAATGTTCCTTGGCAAATGAGCTTGTATTATTTACTTTAATATGACTAGAATGCATGGTTAGCATAAACGCATCCTCTATTTAGTGCAGGATGAGCGTTTGCTTCCGGTTTTCTCAAATTAAACTATTAAATAGTAGTTCAGTGTGCAGAGCCCTTCTGCAAAAGGGTCGTCTTTGCTTGCTGTTAAGTGAATTTTATGTTCTAAGCCAAAAAAATGTTTGTCCCTTGAATATTAGGATGATGTAATGCCTTTCTCACTATGGCCTGTCTCCCAGCACTCACATCTTGCAGAACTTGAATTCTTGAGGGATTTTCATTCTTAATATCATTGCTCAGCAGTCCCCATGTGCATTGCCGCTTGATTCACCTTGCGATGGGTTGCTTAAGAAGAGAGAAGGTGTAGGCTGTGTATCTGTTGTGCATTGCTTTATCAATAAAATCATATCTTCTATATTAGCCTAGCCTAAGGCACTTACAGCTGAGAGGAAGGGCGATATTTGGTGAGGGAACAAGGGATGAAGGACAGGAAAACAGATTTTTATATATTGGTGTACGTAACTTTAATTCTCACTTCTTATTCTGGTTGACCAAACTGCTTTTTTACTTCCTGTGGTTCTTTTTGGCCCTTGAAAATAATGGGGGTGTTCTGAGCAGATACGGGCAAGTCATCTTATGAGACTTTTTTGCCCAGTCTGTGAATGCCACTGAAACATTTGCATGCAAGAATGTTTTGTGGAATGTAGGAGGAGCGCAAACAAAAATCACAAGGCATAGATTGGCTGGACTTGTGCTTGGATTGGCTTTGTTGAAGAAAGGAATTGAAAGAAACTGTTCTCATCCCCTAATTCCTCCCTGCACTGAGATTCTGAAATGCTTGTTTCTGTGTATCTGAGTCCCAGAACTCTGGAAACTGCAGTCATTGTCTTCGGAAAGGCACGGGCATACAAAGTATTGACATCAAATCAGGAAGAAAGTATCAACAAATTTCATTGTCAGAATTGATGTAGTAGGAGCTACATATGTCTGGTAGCTTAAACATAGATTCTAAAAAGTACAGTTTCCTTGATCTGCCACTTTTTGAAATTAATATTCCTTAAAAAAAAAAACCCAAACCTTTATTCACAAGAGAAATACATATAAGTGAGTAAAGCTGAAGTAATTTCTTTTTATTAATGGAAACTTTAGAGTATTAAGGCAAGGTCAGTTTGCAGCCCAGGTTAAATCAGCAATAGTAATGTTGATAAGTGGTATATAAAGACTTTCTTGCTGAAAGTGGCTGTACTGACACATCACAGGACTGGAAGAGAGTTGCTGGACACTCATTTTCAATATTTATTGCAGTCAATACATTTGTATATTCCCTTTTGTAAAGTGACCAAGCATCATCTTAAAATAGTCAGATCTTTGTCTCCGGGTGTCCTATTAACAAATTATTTCAAAACTTCCTTGCTTTGACTAAAACTTTATTCTGGGATTCTGGCTAAATGTATCCCTGACCCGTTTCTACTCCTGGCTATAACTGGTATTTCCTCACAGTGTTTATAAGAGTATCTGCATTCCCTCTGAGCCTTTGTAAACTGGTTAACTTTTTGCTCCGTTCATGTCAGGGGGACTCTCCCTTTTCCCCAGTCAGTCTAGGAGACTTGCATTTAGACTTGAAAAGATGCAGAGAATCATGTGATGTGACTGACTAGGTATGCTTGTGGTATTCACTTCAGGACAATATTCTGCTGTCAATCTTCTTTGCATAAGCTTGCAGTGATCTCAGGTGTGTCTTAGGTGCTATTTTTTGTTTCTTGACCAGATTAGATGCTGGAGTGCCTTGCACAATGAGGTTTTTTAATGCTTCCTTATATGTCTCTGTAAGAAATGCCTTGCTTTATGTCAAAGGGTAGCTTTTTTTTCTCTTTTCAGACCTTCATCAAATTGGTAATGGAGTGAATGTGTAATCAGCTCATACATGTGAGTACCTTCCCCTCCTTGGTCACTTCCAGCTGTCATAGCAGAACTTCTGCTTGTCTTACTCCTCGGGTCCTGACCTTGCCTTCAGGACTGATGAACTGCATTCCCTGTCACCACTTCTGTTCATGTGGTTCCTCTCACCTGGTGTTCTAGTTGTTTGGTGCATCAGAGGTGCCTCTATACTTTTTGTCAGCAGCAACTTTTATTAGACACCTCAATTCCCTTGCCACTAGTAGGACTGTTAAATAAAACTAGCCCCCAGATAATTCTTGGCAACCTCTTCCGGTGATCTGCGTCCAGCCTGATAGATTTTTTTTTTTTTTTTTTAAGTCCTCTGTGGCCAGTTACTGAGTCACTTTGCAATTCTTCTACTAAATAAGGCCATTGTCAGCTTTATTAATTTTCCTTATGCAGCTGTTGTCAGGTCCAGATGACATCTACAGATTTCCCTTGTCTTTTTAAAATTTTTTTAAAAAAGTTAATCTGTTACCATTGACTTTGGAATTTCCTTCTGACTCTTTGACTTAAATCTGAAATCCTGCATGTTACTGATTGTAGTAGGGCTGATTTCTTTTCCCTTTTCTCCCCTCACCCCCAACTCTAAAGACAGGTATTCTGTTTGCTCTCCTGCCATCATAGAATATCTTCCGCTGTTTTTTTTTTGTCTGCTTAAAAAGTATAGATTATGGTTTTTAAATGTTTATATTGGCTAGGGGTGAAGTAGGCACAATAACTTGAGAATGCATGAAAGTTTTATTTGCAACTATATGTACAATTTAATCTCCCTTTTCTTTCAGAAATCTGTAGCAGTATCGTCTGGTTTCCTCACTGGTGCTCAGGAAGCTGTTACTTTTGATTCCATTCTGGTTGTGATCATTTCCAGGCCTGTTTCATAGTAGACATCCTGTCTTTGTTTCTTTACTAAGAAATTTTCACTGCCAGGTTACTTCTTCACTTAGTTACAATGTGTTGTTGAAGAACTTTTGTTTTTAGTATCTTTAAAATCAAATTTTTTGAAAGTTTTAACTGTATTCCTGTACTTCAATGTGAGGTGCGACTTCTTTAATCAGCTCCGTCCCTGCCTTTCTGGGAGGGGCATGGAAGCTATTCATCTAGTTAGGCCTATTTCATCTTGCAAGCTGTCTACTGCACACTGTACCCCATAAGGCATTTCCAGATTCGTTTCTGCATGTTTAATGAAGGAGCAGCTCAGCATTATCAATTTAGAGAGCCTGAATTCCTCAGTCTACCTGACTACTTAAACTAGTTCCTTTTGCTTATTACTCACTTGAGTCAGAGAAGTTAATCTCCTGTAATGCCCAATTCACCGTGATATTTTTCATTCTAATAAAATAAAATCTGTACCAAGGCTGGTTTCTTGGAATCTACTGCAGACTCCCAGCACTCTGAGCAGGACTGTCCTTTTTTTAAAGTGCTTTTTTTGGACCCAACGGATTCTGTTGGTTCTTTTGCGGTGCTGTGTTTGAATTTTTTAATCTATCACAGTTTTAAGTGGTGTAGATATGTACTGCCCTTACCTCTACTGGCTTTTCCCAATAGCGTGTATGTTTCCATGTGTATTTTAGCCACTAAGACTCTGTCTCTGTGATATCTGGCCTTGTATTTAATACCTAATTCAAGTTCATCAGTTTTGTAGTATAAGTTGCCTTTTTTTTTTTTTTAAAAGTACAGAAATACCTCAAAATGCTTTATCTGGTCATGCCTGTTTACCAGGGCAGACTACTTTTCTGCCTGACCCCTGTTCTCATCTGTGTTAGGACTTTCAGACCTTTATCAAATGATCAGAGATAAGAGTCCTTCTTGGCCACATCCTCACTTTCCTTTGCTAGTGCAGTGAGGTTAGATGTGGCGATTGCATGGGTGCCCAACAATGTTCCTTCTCACTTTCATCTGTAAATCCCTTCTTGGGTGTGTCACCTTGTCCTAGAGGGTCAATGTCCTTGTCTCATGAATGAGACTCTGAATACTCTAGTTTTTCAACCATGTTTCTCTCTCCTTGTTATTTTAATGCCTCTTTATCAAATCCCTTGAGATATAGCTGGATCAATTGTTTGAAGTCCTGCCAAATAAATAATCTTTAGATTCTGCACCCCCCCCCCGTTTTTTGATTGTAACCTTGAACACCCAGAAAAAATACAGCTTCGGATCAGCAGGGAAATACATGAAGTGCAAAGAGGAAGGGGAAGGGCTGATATATGTGAATCATTTGATCAGATTGTGAAAGCATTCACTTAAATGTGACTTTATTTATATCTATATCAAAACATAAACCCACCTCAAATTGCATTTAAGTGAATATATATATTTTCAACTGAAAATGTTTATATATAATTTTCTTTCCCCATAAAGTTACAGGTACAGTAGCAGCTGTTGCCAGAGTTTTTCAGCAGCTATTGCTACAGCTGAGGCCATTTTGCAGGTCACCAGATGTAGAGAAAAGCATCTGGTAAATAAATAGATTCTGGAATTTGTAGACATCATAACTGGCCACATCTATTTCTTTTTTTTCTGCAGGAAAAATTCTTTGAATAATCTTACTGTGAATAGGTTGCAGCTTCTGCAGGATGGTATATATTTATTCTGGTGGATCCTGGAGGATGGTATATATTTACTCTGATGGATCTTTTGTTTTAACATAATTGCTTTTTAATTATTGCTTCCATGAAAGTTTTGTGAAGGTTTAGGCCTCAACTGTCTTGACCTGAGGTTGATGATGTGTGGGGGTTTTTTTTGTGGGTTTCTGTGTATACATGTGACACTAAGAGGAAAAGAAGGCGTTATACTTACGTAGGTGTTCTAATTTTGGAGAGGAGAGTAAAATCTCTCCACTATTACTGGTGGCAAGAAAACAAATCACCTTTTTCTGGTATCTTTTCTTTCCTGCTAATCTCCAGATCCAGATTTAGTGGACAGTCATGTAATGCTACTGTAGCTGTGTACTTGCTTTCCCAGACTAATGCCGCAGTTGCTTTGGCTGATCTCTACTGTTCTTCCATCCTTCTGCTTGTGTGGGGTTTTCTACTAATTTCTTAAAAGGCAGCATGTGGTACGTCTCTACTCATTGCACCTTACATGATGGTTTTAACTGTGGGGAGGGGGTGAGAGGTTGTTTGGTGCTTGAGACTTGTGCAGCCACACCTGGCAGGCTGCCCTGCCGTGCCTGTGTCCGGTTGCCGCTGCCTGAGAGCAGAACAGCTGAACTAGGAAGAGCCCCGCGGAGTTCTAGGTCACTCAGCTCTGATTCATGGCAGTTAACACGTAGCATTAAGAGTATATTTATCCATAGTAGATGCATGATGTTGTGTATGTCTTTTTTTTTTTTAAACATTTCATCTGTACTAAATAGGCTGTTGTGATTAGCAGAGTTTTAAAGTAAAAATGCCTTCTGTAAGAGTGACAGATCTAGTATACAAAGTGCTTCCAGTATTCATTCCTATTTTTGATGCTATTTATCTGCATTTTGGTCTGTTACTTTGGAAGAAAAAATCTTAACGGCAAGGAGCGTCATGATTTTGTGCTTTATCAGAAGTGGGTAAATGAAGTCCGTCCACGCCTGCACTGACAGTAGGAAGCCTTTCTGTTCTGTGGCAGCTCAGCTAGCAGTAGAGCATGGATGTTCCAATGCAGAACAGCGCACGTCAGGAGGCTTGCTTTAAAATCTCTCTTAAGCAACAAATAGACATAGTTCCTTTAACCTGTTTTATCCAGCCTGGTCTGCACCTCAGAAATGGTAGGTCAGAGGACAGAAAAAGCTGTGGCATGCTACATTTGGTCTTGTTCAATGTAGTAGGTACTTCCTGGCAGACCTCCAGCTGGCATTCCTACAGTGCATGCACAGCTCTCTAACACAGGAGTCTTAGCTGGCCCATCTCTTCAGCTCTCATGTGGCATTCAATAATTCCTATGATCTGATGAAGACTTTCTTTTCCGTAAGTAGCATTATTCTTTTCCCCACTCACCAAAGACAGGGATGAAGAAGACCGGAACACTTAATAAAAATTAAGAGTTCAGCTCAGTAAAGAAAAGAGAAGATGGATGAAACCACAGAGAAAATAGGTGAGGGCACAAGCCAGGTGATGGCGGGGGAGAAGGGAGTTTGCAGTCATGGCCTGAGGGAAAGCGGAAAGACTGTCATTGCAGCAGTGGCTTTTTTTAAAATTTTTAATTTAACTCCTAGAATTGTAGAAAAAGTGCAGGCACTTCAATTACATAATGACCTCTAAAATGAAGGTGAACAGAAATGCTGAATCTGTAGAACACATTTCTAGCTGTCAGCCAAATCTTCTGCCTGAAACCCACTATCAGCTCAGAGGGGGAAACTAAAGCCTGCCACATAAAACTTATTACATTTTTGGAAATCCTCATTGGGTATAAGAAGGCAGAAGAGAGAACTTTTTTCATGCCTTTATCGGGGCGCTGCAGTCTCTGCTGCCATAGCAGATTTTGGACTCCCTTGTGTATGTGATGCCAATACAACAGCTGCAGGGAAGGGTGAGGCTGCATGTGTGTGTAGGAGACTTCCTCCTCTTCCTCTCCTGCGGTGCCTAGCTAGGTGGCACAGGAAGAAGCATGTGGGTACCGGGGCAGCTTGCTGGTAAAGGCAACATCTTGGCTTGAGGCATGGGGTGAGCAAGATTCAGTACAGTCTGCTAATAAAGCAATGAAATGGCTTAGTTTGAAAAGGAGCAGGTATGCATGCTTCCGTCACCTACTATAACTGGAACCAGAGTGGTGGAATAGGAAAGCGACTGGTCTCTTGAAAATAGGAGTTCTGGATGAGTGTTGGAGACTCTAACTTAATCATCTTAATGGTTTGCTTCCTGCTTCTCTGTGGTAACATGCAACTGTGTATGCCTGTGTGCTTTTTCTAATGGGAAGATTTTTTTTCTCCTTGAAAGACAGAAAAGCTGAGGGGGAGCTATTAAGTTCTGAAAGCTATATTTAGCTCAGAGCAATTAAAGCTAGCGCTATATAGTGACACTTGCAACTAGCTTATCCATCATGCAAACAGTAAGATTTTTAATGTTTGGTTTCAGTCAGACTTGCCATTACTGGCAGCTTTTGCTCGTATGCATCAAACTCTGAATTTTAGAAGGCATGTCTGTTGCAGGTTGTTTTGGGCAAGTCACTTACTTGCTTTCTTACCGTTCCCTGTTGCTTTTTTCCTAGTTCCATTTTCAGTGTAAACCAGCATGATCCTTTGCTTCCAGAAGGGGTAGTTCTGCTCTGTCCTCCTGTCTGCAGCTGCCTGATTTGCTCTTTTCATCTCCTATATGCTGGCAGCACGTTCATGCAGTGAACTGGTTCAGCAAATAGTGTGACTAAAAATCTGGCTTTTTTCCTGGTTAGTTATTAACTGGATTCATTTCCCACTCTCATTCCACTCTGTAGTCATGTTGCTACTGGTTTTAGTAGGAGTTGCAGCAGAAATAAATAGCTAACTTTGAGAAGGGAGAGAATTGGCTGGTTCCTCCAAGGGTTTAGGTCTGCCTGCTGCAGATTTATACCAAATTACACTCTATTGCCAGATTAGGTCTTCGTTGCACTCCTGGTAGGCTCTTCCAGAAATACTTAAAAATATGTAGCTTCTTTGGGACTAGTACTGTACAAAACAGCTTAATGAATTGCTGTAGAGTTGTTAAAACGTCAGTTATTGCATGTTCATTCTTTTTTTTCCTTGGGTACCAAGTAATTGATTTCCTCTGTTATGCATTAAATAAGCATCCCTCTATGATGTTCATATGAGCTGTAGTCACCCACTGTGAGATATGTTTATTGTTCAATTTATGCTTCTATTCCAATGTATCAGACTCTCTAATTTTTCTAATGTCTGTTTGTGAGTATGTCTGTACAAGTGTGGATTACTTTATTTCACAGGCACAAAAAGAAGTTATAAATCAATCAACAATGCAGTTAAGCTGGTCTGGATTTCCCAGATGGTTTTAGGAAGTGTGCACCTGTATTGCAAAATATGCAGAGACAAAATATCATATGGGTGCATCCCTATGCTCGCTGATCAGACTAGATCACTGCAGCATGGTGGTTTGGGGAGCGATGGGGAACATGGGACCTTTTTTGGACCAACAAGTTGTGGGGAAAATTTCATTTTGGGAGGAGGAAGACTTGCTGTATGTGCAAAAATGTGGAAAGATGGTGGAAAAACAAATGCATCAGTTGGCTTTATGGGGTGACTAAGTGGTTGGTACAAGCCTCAGCTCCCTGATTGACTTCTCGGATACCTTTAGAAACATCATTCAAGGTGAAGGCCCCAGCATTTGGCTTGTCCTAGGTGGCATGGAGTTCATGAATTCTGCAGTTGTGAAGACAAGGCCAAACTCTTACACAGGGGACTGCACAATAAGGTGGAAAATTCTGGATATTGGTTTGGGTAACTCTTAGCTAAATAAAGTCTTTGAGATTGAAGTGGTGGAAATGGCAACTCCCCTTTCCTGTCTTGCAATCTGTGGAGTTGCTGCATAAGGTCTGACCTTGTGGACTGTGTTGAAAAGCTCAATTATTTTTCTTAATTTTGGGATAGTGGTTTGTTGGTTTTTTTGGTGTGTTTTGTTTTTGTGGGTTTTTTGTTTTTTGTTTTTTTTTTTTTTTTTTTTTAGCAAGCCATCATGTGTTTCGGAAGTTAGCACAGAACTGCTGATGGCCTAATGTGCCTAGTGAGGGAGAGTGCTTAGGTTGTGTTCCCTTGTATCTGTTACTTCCCTTTGGGGTTGCTCTAGGGTCCCTCCTATTTCAACGTGATATGCAATATACTCCTGATAACTAACGTAATTGTCTCTAACCTATATCAGATTATTTTTTTCCTATTTCTCTTACATTGTTCAGGTAAATAACACAAAGAATTAAAAGCACTATTTTTCAAAGCTAGGTATTTTTATTTTTTCAAAAGCTTATCATAAGGTGATTTTTGTTGCCTTAAACATGAGAAGTTTTTAGTATATGATTAGTTGGAAGTTTTAAATGTAGAACAGCTTAATTTCTGAATTACTGGGAAAAACGCCAGCCATAGATTTGGGAAAGTCTGAGTAATAAAATTGTAAAGCTGGTTCATCACTCAAATATGTTATTGTTTCAGCTGCGTCTGCCCACTTCACGCTCCTACAGGCTAAAAATTTCAATAGGCTCTTACATTAATAGCTATTTTACATCTCTAATCTTAAAAGGCAGCACAAATGAAAGCACCTTAGGTTAATATAAAATATCGAAGTTAACGCATCAAGTGTTCTTTCTTGCTCTAGTTTTAAAAAACTTCCACCCTTAATATTTGGATTATTATTCAAAATACACAAGTTCATACATTAAAAAAATCTAATCTAAAATTAGTTCACAGATGTTTAGATTCCAAACCAGCTGGGGGTGGTGGCATTTTCAGGAATGTAACAAATAGAAGAAGCAGGGAATTGAGTGTAAACATGAAATTAGGAGTTATTAAATGTGGACAACTGATAAGGGAAGGCAAAAGTATTGCTCAAAACTCGGTGAGTTGAAAACAGGGAAAAGGATTTCCTTTTTCCTTAGAAAATATGCTAACACTTTAAGAATAATACTAAATAAGAGCAGTAGTGTCAATAATTCAAGAAATGCAGAACAACTTAGTTCCATTACTGAAATGAAGCTGTGTGGTCTATTGACAGCATATAGAAATAATAACTAAGAAAAAAGTTACAAAAATATTATTTAAAAAAAAAAAAAAAAAAAACCAAACAAACCAAAAAACCAAACCACAAACTACACAGTGGATAACAGTTTTGAATCTAGGGTACAAATAACTTGAGGAATTCTCAGTTTCTCATACTGATCTTGAAGAAAGATCAGGAAAGCCTCAGAGCACCGGAGGAAGCTTAGTGAGGTGCTAGTTTTTATAAACAGTAGATGATATGTGGTACCCAGACACTGGTTTGTCTGGTGTTGATTACAGACTTTCGGAAAGATTATCATCAAGCTGATATGGGAACTGACTCGGTGCAACAGAAATTCAAATCTAATAATTGGAATGAAGCACCATACAGTCTATGAATATAGAGGCTAAACTATTGATCCTTTTTAGCTCAAATTGAGCACGTTAAACTTTGTCATAAGCCATTTCTGTTTGGTAGTGTTCATATTGTACAGATAAGTCCTGCAGGCTGCTAAAACTGTAAAATTGGATTGTCTTCAGAAAAAGTACATTTGACTAAATGTCAAAACTGCACGTTGGTTGCTTCAAAGCAACAGTTGAATAGTGATATGAGTTTGTCAGAGTAGTAACCCCGGGCATCTCTTTCTGTGCAAGATTCTTCTTCATTTTTTTGT
>NW_009227381.1:27537-84681 GCF_000690835.1 Fulmarus glacialis | reverse complement strand
CCTACACCCTCAGTAGAGTTACACACAATTCTGGATCCTTGGGGCAAGAAAGATTTCTGTTACAAAATGCATTGCTCTGTTAGTGTGTTAGTAGACTAAAACTTAGTTGCTTAGTTATATAGGAGAATGTTGCTAACCTGAACTTCTAATATCTTTCAGGAGAGGAAGATATAGGTGTAGATGCTGTATTATAGGGAAATTTTTTTTTTTGGGGGGGGGGAGGGGGGGACACAACACACAAAAAAACTAGGTAGAAAGTTTTGCAGATATTCATATATTGTGTTCCTTACCTCCCTTGTGCTTTTTAGGTATGGAAGGACAATGCAGCAGGAAGTTTTATTTCTCATCTGATTTTTTGTTTGTTTTTCAGATCCAACACCAGACTCGTGAGCTTACCGCATCTTGCCTAATGGAACTGCTCAGACTTTCACTGCTGTAAAAGAAGAGGAGATTTGGATTCTTCATAGTTGGCACTGAGAGACTACCCGCTCACTGTAAGTCAGTCTTCCTTATATCATGGATGTGGTGCCCTCCCTATAGGAAAGCAGAAGTTAAACTGATGTGGAGCCTGTTTCAGCCTAGAGAGGATACGATTAAAGAAGCTGTGTAAGAAGCTTCTTGCTATGAAGAATCACTCCATCAATGGAGAATGGGAGAGGACTGTAGTATAGGTGGCTTTGGGGATGATACATTGTGCTTAATTGTATGTCTAGAAGAAGAATTGAAGGATGTAGCAAGGAATAGGTAAACCTGAAGTTGTGCTAATGTAACCTTATATTCTGCTGAGATAAGGGTAATTTTTCAAAAATACCTCAAAGCTGTGTTACTTTTGAGGGAACTGGAAAAAAATACCATTTGTTAGGTTGTACTGTGTTTAGATTCCCTTTAATCTTAGGCTTTGGGGTTTCCACTGGTCACCTACCAGGTCAGGAAGGGACACTCACCCATTGAGCCATTGGACTCTTTGTGGTTTGTGTCTCATTCTAAAATACTTTCTATAGACTGTAGCCAAAGATAGGACTTTGGCAAGGTTGTGGTTATGTTACCGGTGATACTGAAAAATTTCTCGTGTTGCCGGTGGATGTGTGTTTTGCCTGAGTGTTCACTAATTGTGAGATTTATCATTAGGAAGAAATTCTGTCCCAAGTCATATTGCCAGTCATGGCACTTGTGGCATTTTACCTTTTCTGGTAGCATGTAAATGTACTCACAGTGCATCCTGAATACTTAACGATTTCGCTTTTGATGTTCATAATGCACTTGAGCTTCCTGGCTAGCTGCTTGAGCTGCATTTTAACCTTTTTTTTTTTTTTTTTAATATTCTTGGCTTTTTTAACCTATAGGCATTAAATTAGTATTATAGGGCACATAGGACAGGTAGGATGTTGTAGGTCTTACATGCATATAGCTTACGTATTTGCTTGCAGTTGTGGAAGGCTGGGTGTTCTGAACTGTGCGGTTCTTACAGTCCTGTGATTGTATATGAACTAATGTTTTGAAATCAGTCTTAACAGGCTTACATGGATCTTTTACCTGTAAAGCAGAATATAGTACTGCTGTTCTGCACTAATTTCCCATTATACTTACATTTGTGTTTTTGTAGGCTTAGTTACTGCATTAAGCTTGGTGAATTCTTTTAGGCTAAATCTCTCGCGGTTTCTATTGTGAGCATGTAAAAGGTATTGCTAGCTGTATGTTGCCCAGTAGGACTTACTTTCCTCTGGAAAGCTGGAGATGTGTCATGAAAACTGAAGTATGTAGCAGGAACAAGGGTTGAATCTTTGCTAGATGTGGCTGCTGTAAAGCACATTAACATCCATGTGTGTCTTCAGCTTCTACAAATTAGAAGCTGAAAAAGAGTTGGAGGAGGAGAGGAAGGAATGGAAAATACTTCTACTTGATTTATTTGTGTTAGTAGGTACTGCCATACTGCTACAACGGGCTCTCTCTGGGAGGTCCCCAGTTGCTATAGGATCCTTTTACCTATGCAGAGAGCAGAGATTATCAAATACTATTGCAAAATAGTTAGCTGATTATGTTGGGAAGTTTTGTTTAAGTAGCAAAGCAATGTTTCATGATTGTCTAATGACTTTCAGAGAGTTTCAGTGTACTTGGCAGAAATGAATATAGACCTGCCCCACCCCAGTATGCACATATGGCTATTTTATTTACAGAGGGGGTTCCTGTGGAACAGGTATGTTCATGACTTCACACGGAGTCATGCAGGAAGCCTGTGAAAAAGTCAGGGCAAGCCCTCACTTTGCTTATCCTAATCTTTCCAGTGCAAGAATGTTCTCCATTGAAAGACAATTTTGATAGTTGCTAAAAGGAAAGGGTAGTAGATCTACAGGGATACAAAACTAACAGAGTTGAACAGTTACAAAAAGGGAATTTTTCATTGCTCTTCTAATAGCTGTAGCAGAAGGCTGCAATGAGAACTAGTGTTTATCTGAACAATAATATTTTTGTTTTCATACTGATGTAGTACCATCCTGTTGGCATATGTTCTTGGAATGCATTAAAAATTTGTAACACCCTTTTTTTGAGATATACTAAATCTCACATTAACACATGGTGTCATTTCACTGAATAGCTCTATGTCTTTGAAAAAGGAAAGAAACAGTACTTGGTGTTCAAAGTGAATTCACCTTAAAGTGAAGTTATCGTAAATGCATTTTTACAAAGTTGAAAGCTGAATCTATGGCTGTTATAGAAGCAGTTTCTATATGTTACTAAGCCTTTAGAGGAATACTTCACTGCCCTCTTGAATGCAGGAAAATATAGTAAAGGAGGTGATCCTCATTCCTCAATCCTCGTAAATTTTATTTAAGAAACTTCATGGAAACCCTGTGTATTCCTTTGTTGCTATTTTCTCTCAGTTTTGCCAACCTAAAATTCTACCTAAAAAAAAAAAAGCCAAACTAAAAGCTTAGTTCTTCAGTACAAATATTATGTACATTGATTTTTGTTTTTCTCTCACTTGGACCACTGACATAGTAAATCTTGTGAAAGGTATTTAATTTTACTTTGTAAGCTGGATGTTGACAAAGGTGTTAAGAATCTTGGCAGCTTGACATTGTCTGCTGGCTCTTTACTAACTGCCTTATATGAGAAACTCTTTGTACAGAACTAAATTCTGTGCTAAAATATGTCATTTAGTACTTCCTTTGAAGGAAAATGAGGTCAAATCTTAGTGTGCGTATACTTGTAAATGCAAAAATAACCAATGTGCACAACCCTAGCTCTTCTTTGTGCACAAGGTCATGTCTACGCATTTAAGATACTTCTCTCGGATGAATTCCAAAGTGTTTCTTGTGGATTTAGTTATGAATACTTGCACTAACTTGTTCAATGGATGGTAGCATGGGTAGATATTCCTGCAAAAAAAGCGTGGGGGAAAAAGGATGTTTGTTAACTTATTGTGTTACTAGTTGCTATTGAAACAAATTAATTTTGTGTTATTGTTTAAGACTAAAATAAACTATACATCTGAGCATCATGGATGGCATCAATGGAAGGGAGGGGTGAAGCAGTAGGATAACTTTACCTCATAAGAGCATAATTTGTAATTTTTAGTTTTAGTCATAGGTACTTTGGCCTTAAACAGATAATATCTGATTAGACAGAGGAACTGTTTGAAACAACTGGACTGCTGATTTAGTATGGTTACAGAATAAAGTCTTTATTTTTAGACAAATTTTTAGAATTTGTGTCAGTAGAAATCAAGTCTTTGTGAAATTATGAAAAGGGGGATCAAATGTACAGGCACAGTTTCATTAACACAGGATCATAAACCAGTCATAGCTTAAATGCATCTTTTAGGGCAAGTTGTCACTTGTAAATGCCAAACTTGTCAGGCTGATGTTGGGCTTGAAGTGGTGTGAAAAGGTTGTGAACTCCTTCGTCCTGTGGTGTCAAGGCCACAGACTTTCCTGCTGCAGTAGCGACACAGTATGTCTCAGACATGAAAATTCAGATCTTTTTAATAGTTACTACTTCCTACCTTGGAAGAGACTATGAACTTAAGTGCTTGAAATAGGCAATTAGCATAGCGAAAAGTAACTTATAAGAGAAGATTGTGAATCTTGTCTCCTGTTATATGAATTTTTGATTCCTTGTGCTTATATGCGGAGAAAAGTAGCAACTGCTGTGTCTCTCATCATTCCAGAGACAGTCATTTTAGCAACAGGAACAAATTGCCTTCTTACTGGCATTACAAGGAGGATTTTACAAAGTGAGATTCTGCATTTGCTTCCAGAAAGTGATACATATAGTCCAGATTCTTATCACTGAAAATGTTTTCATCGCACTCTCACTGAGCAGGAGCACACACTTTTCATCTGGAGGTCATGAACTCACTCAGTCTTTTGGTGTTAATCAGTTTTGTGCTTGGAGAAGCCATGAAAACTTGCCCCTCGTTTTAAGAGTAGCTCTAAGATACCACCTCTGTCTTTCAGTGGATGTTTGAACATGTGTTTCCATCAGCCTTATCTTTTTTTAGAAAGACTGGGTTACTTTTTCCTGTCTTTGCTTATGTAAACTCTGGTAAGTTGCTTATTTGTCCACCAGGTGAAGAATAAAAATAATGCTTCAGATACATCAGAAGGCAGAAGATTTGTCACATCTCAAGGGTGGCCTTAGAAATTTATTTATGAAGAGCAACTGTTGTATAGCTTCAGGGCCCCTTGCTTTGTAGTCATGCAATAGCAAAGATTTTGCAATCAAGCTAATTGCATGAGAGGGGAAGAGAAGGTTGCAGTTGTTGTTGGTCTCCTTTAGTAGTATGGTAATGAGGATGTGGGACTGAATCTCCAATCCTGGCATGTGTAATAGTGAATGAGGTATGGTTTTGGCCTCTAGTGGCTACTTTGCTCATTCACTGACACCTAATTTAAATGCCTTACATTCCCATTTGATTTTGGGAAAAGGTCATACCCTCATTTTAATTCATAAGGCAAGTTCTTTTAGCAGTAGGTATTTGAAGAAGAAATGAAAATTGCAGTGTTCCTTTAGGTTTAAAGAAGCTTCCTTCATTAAGCAGAAAAAAATGCTAACAATATAGTATTTTTAAAGCCACCCGTGTAAAGTTCACAATCAGTGTGCTTCTGTAGGAATGTGTTTTAATCTCTTTTTTTCCTCACATGTTGGTCCAAGCATGTAATCTGTTGTAGATTTTTCTGTTGCACATCTTATCAAATATATGAAGGATGAAAAAAGGTCAAACCTCATCAAGGATAGTTATCAGTAGTGATTAATAAACAGAAATGTATTTATGAAAACGTGACATGTTTGCAATACTTGTTTAATGAGTTTTTTAAACTTACTGACTTTATGCATGTGCCACACACTTATGAAAGAAAATGTCTACTGTGGAGGCACATGCTTTTTAGTTGCAAAACCATAGCAAGAACTTCTGAGAAGAAAAATACAGTCTCCTGTCAGCTGAAGTTATGTTGAAAGAACATTAAGATTCTGCAGAAAACCAGGCAAGGTCTTATCTGCTAGGGAATAAAACACGCTGGCAGGTCATTTGCAGGTGCAATAGTGAGCATCAGAGCAATATGGTGTAAAATGATTTTAGGAAGCTTTAAGAAGATTTCAATACAGCAGCATGTTTTGCTGTAACTTTCACTGGTCTTCCCTTCCGTCCAGGTGACTTCTGTGCTTTCATATTTCCTGGAGGAGACCTGGGCTCTATTGGTGTATTTTTGGAGGATGGCAAGTTATTAAAGAAAAGGCAAAGTTCTTGATCTAAGACCATATTTCGTATGATGCCTTACCTTAAAAAGTACCAAAAATTTTCCTTCTCTGTTTTTTTCCCACTAAGTTTTGTCCATGTATATGTTTGTCCCCAGGAGTTTTTTACTCCCACTACTTAAATATCTGAACAAATTGACAACTGTCCACTGAGGTGTGTGAATGTACTGCAAGCAGTAGCTTACTTTATATTGTGCTTTCAGAAAAATCAAAGAAATTTAAATTATTATTCTACTTTAGAAGTCTAATACTAAGTGATTAATGAAAATGTTGATACTAGAAAATTGTCCTTCTGTAGTGCAGCAAGTGTTTGGAACTGCTAACAAGCTATCAAGTACTACAAAATGAAATAATTTTAATTCTTGGGGGCTCTTAGTGTTAGCTAAAAGGTAGATGCTGTCAACTACAGTAATAGTCAGAGACAGCAGTGCTCACTGTGTTGCCAGTGAAAAAGCCGAGCGTGTTTCTGGTTGAGAGACATCAGTAGAATTTGGTGTTGCTGCTGAGAAGGATATGGAAGAGTTCAAAAGTGCCCTGTCCCTTTATGTATGATTTTAATGCCAGCTTTTATTGGGCAGCAACTCTTTGATTCTAAAGGTTGAAACTGTTTGTTAATGCAGTTTTTAACACTTAATGGTGCGCCACTCCCTACCTGCTTTGTTTTTGTCATCACTGGACAAAATTATGTTAACAAGTGGTCAGCAAGGTAAAAGGTACCCTAAGATAAGCTAGTTTATAGTTTTACCTGTAATACCTTCCAGCATCTGGCCAGCAGCTTTTGAGAGAAAACATTTGGTTCAGGAGAAGTGGAAAAACCATTCATCGTTTACTCAAGCTTTGGGACTCTGAAGGAAACTATATTCTCCACTGTATGGAGGGAGTCAGGCTGCAAAGTTAAGAACTGAAAAGATAGTGGATTTGTCATGAAGGTAGTATAAATTTGCAAATTTTCTATGCCTGAAGATGGCTTTCATAGCTAGTAAACTTCTGACTAAATGAAGTAATGAAATAGGGATGTGAAAATATAAACAGAGCAGCCTGTGTTCTCTACCCATAAAGAGGAAACATGCTACGTATCTCTGTGGTTGTGTAAATTAAGGCGATACCGGAAAACTACAAAAGTGTCCCTAAATCCAGAAGAAAATTTTTTTTTTTAGTTGGCTTTAATCTTTTTTTATGTTTGCTTTTTATGAAGATATGGGAAGACTGATTCTCATTAAAACCTAATGAACTATATGTGGATATTTTGTAGTAAATTTAGCTTAGCAAAACAAAGCACTTTCACAGACAGCTGTACATATTTGCTTAATTAAGTAATAATTTATATAGCATCACATATATCTAATTCAGATTCTTAACTTCACGCTTCTTATTACTCCTGGAATAGTGACTAAGATGATATTCTGTGTATGACCTGTGGTAAACTGCATTTCCATGGAAATCGGTCAAAATACTGAAAAAGTAGTTTTTAAAATTAAATTTAAAAATGTGCAATGTACATAGAACTAACTTACTGAACCAGAAATGTACAATTCTACCACTGTAATGATTTGTTTCTGGTTGTACTTCAGAAGTGTAAAAGCTGTTCTCTTGCCTAGTTTGTTGGTATTTTGTTAATTTGTTATGTAAAGAATGAGCAGTTTTTTCAATTCCCATTTGCCTTCCCCCTTTTGAGTGAGCAATATACAACACTTAAGTCTAGGCAGCATATATTACCTGAAGAAGACGTTGCTGTATAGAAAGGTCATGTTAACTTTCCAGAGCAGCCTTGGTTCCATGTGGGTGATTAACAGCTCTTCCTAATCCCATGGTTAGAGTCCCCTTAAAACCTTCCATTTAAACATATGCTGCTTTAATTTGTTTTTTCAGTTTAAATAATTTTTAGTAGACTATTGTCAGGCAATGTAATAATACCTTCAGAAATAAAATTTCAGAGTTAGACATTTTGACAAAATTATTTTTGCTGATCTTTCAGACTGTCCATAATGACCACAATTTCTAATGTTCTGTCATCATCTGGGGTGACAGAATCCACCTATCCTCTGAGAAACAGAGGTCACAGCTCTCCTGTTGCTTTCCTTTCTGTTCTCTTAATGGGAAAGACAACAGGTCATAAAATATGCAAAAGCTCTAACTGCCACCTCTAAATAACTATTAGACAGTAATTTGCTTCCAATAATACATTTTACAAAGAGTAACTACCAAAGACTTTTAAATCAACACTGGTTAAAATCAGGTTTTATGATCTGTAGTGTTGTAGTGTGGAAAAGGTATTAATGAATACTCATCATTCTCTTTAAGTAAACATAAAGGAGTGAAAAATGTAAATAAAAGTGAGTGTTTTTCTACAGCATACCACTAAGCCTGGAGAATTTGTTGCACATGCTGTGTCTCTGCTGTATGACCAACTGTAGAAGTGTTCACATCTGTGTCTGAACTACTGATAAACTTTTTAGTTCGGTTTTCTTATAAATCAGTCCTTGACAGCATGCATTTTTATTTTTACTTCACTTGTTGTTGGGGAATGTATTGGAGAGAAGAAAAGGGAGGCCAGCAGTGGCTGAGGGAAGACTGTGGCTGTCTGGCTCTAAGAAAAGCGGGGGCTTTACTGCTCCAGTTAAATCCTCTTCTTGGATTTGTGCAGCATGGGGTCTTCTACAGAAGTAGGCTGTATTAGGCAATTTCCAGATAAATACTTGGATGTATCAAATTGGGAGACAAGTTTTCTTTCCTTACTAGCCCAAATCCTACTAGGCGGTGGTTAGAGCGTGGGGGAGCTCACTTGCCTATTTTCAAAGTCATCCCATGACCAGCAATTCCAAATTTTTTGAAAGTCTCCTAAATACAAAATTATTCTTCCCTCAGGCCACAGTTCATGTTTTCACTTAGACACTGAATCTAGAAGGCTATTTGTTCTATCTGGCCAAACCGTAGTTTATACTTCACCTTTAAAACTTTTGCATATGGTTTATGGTTTTTTTAGTGCCATGTAGTTCTCAAGGAAATCTAAAAGAAAACACTAATAAGAGGTAGAGATAGCTACGTAACAGCTGTGTTACGGGCATGATTGGGCATCTTCCCCTGCAACTATCTCCCCCTGCAACTTGTAAGATTTCTGTCTACCCTGTATTTGCAGGCTCCTTGGTGAAGGAATGGTGACCAGTGTGCAGGGGCTGCTGCGATGGATGTACTCTGTGCTTCTCTGTGCCTGTCTCTGGCACTGGCCAGTACGAGATGCTATGGAGGAAAGTGCGCCAGTCCTTGTCCTGAATGGTTATAAAATGCTTGCCCTTTTGTCAGACCCTTCCTGTAATCTTTATCAGGGTGACTTACTGGTGTGAAAAATGCAGGCTTTATTTTTTCAAGTTTATAGAAGTTGCACATCCTATTCTAATAAGCATACACCTTGATGGTGTCCACAAAGCTAAATAAATTTATATTATGGGGATTGACTTTGGATGTATTTGGCAAAAACAAGTCTGTTTTCAAGGGTGGTGTATATTACTTCTACCAGCAACAATTCCATGACCTAATGTATCAGCTTGAAAAATAATGCTCATTTCATTTAAATAAACTATAAGTGAACTACAAAAAAGAAAATCCCCAAACACCAAGCTAAAGCGAGCAATGACTGTAAGGAACTGTAACAGCTGCAGTTACAAAGTTGGCCCTTGAAATGAAAGGGGAGTGGGGTGGGAATAAACACCTCCCCTCCCCTCAGTGAAGCAGCTTTACAGAAAATCCCCAAACACCAAGCTAAAGCGAGCAATGACTGTAAAGAACTGTAACAGCTGCAGTTACAAAGTTGGCCCTTGAAATGAAAGGGCCTCTCCTCCCCTCAGTGAAGTAGCTTTACACTGTATCATTAAATCTCACTTGACAGAATTGAGATGTCTTGTTCAAGACACTTGCAATGAGAAACTTCATTTTTCATTTGAGGCTGTTCTCTTCCCACCCCCAGAAATACCTGCAAGCTCTCACTGGTTTTGGCTGTGTTCTTCTTAAGTTTGTTTTCTCCCTGCAGTTGTATTTCAGATGGAAGATTTTTGAAGAATATCACAGAAGTATTTGTCAAAAGAAGAATCACATAACATTCCTAAATACTGAGTATCTTTCAGATTGTCAGTATGTCAAAACAGTATCACGGAAATGAGCTGTGCTTTAGTAAAAATTAACGTGTTGGTAGGAGAGTGGCACCACACATTAATAGTCATCATCTCTGCATGGCAGTGGGAAGTATGGAGGACAGTATGGCTGAAAGAGGGAGAGGACAGTGACTAGAGGCTTTAGAGAAATATGAGGAATGAAAGAAAGGAGTGATAAAAATTTCTTACAACTTTGTATTTCTGCCCTTAAAACCAGATATTGGGCTTTGTATAATACATGTATCTTTAAAAGCACAAGTAGAAGGACATTTTCAAATCATGAACAGATTTCAGGGTTCTGTAAAACATAACCAGGCTAAAATGTTATTTCTAAATTTATTTCATTTTATTCCTGTCAGCGTTGTCTTGCCTCTTTTATATTTTTGAAAAAGCAAACGTAAAGGTTTTGAAACCCCCCATTAAGACTGAAATGCAACTCATCGTACATGACTATCACAGTTTTCTTCTTTTCTTTGAAGTCCTAAAGGAGGAGGATGTAAATACGTCTGCAAAGTTATGTTGGTCAAGCCACAGGTTATTTAGTGTGCATCTGTTTAGGCAGATTTGAATGTTTTGGGATTTATCTTGTTAGCATCTTCAGACTTGGTTAATTCATGACTAGCAGCACAAAATTTAAGGAATTCTTCTGAAGTGGGATCTCTGGCTGTAAGCCAGAGGCCTTTTTAATAGTGGCTTGCAAGGGATAAGGAGCCACTAACACTGTCTTTTGCCTGGATGTCTGGCTGTGTGGGGGATGCTCCAGCTGTGCTGTTAGACTCGTCACCTGTGGGAAGATAAATTCATGTTTTTCAGTTACATAACTATGCATCACATTGTATTTAACTTATAGCCCAGAAGTCTGACCACAACGTGCTAGATCTGATGTATGCACTTAAAAAACAAAGGCATTGTCATAGAAAAAATAAATCTGCACATTGACTTGATTAAAAAAGGATCATTAGCAGTTGAACCAGGTGATAGCATCACTGTAGATGTCTATATAGAAAGCATCTATATAAATATGCATATACTTTGTGTAGGTATTGGAAATAAAGCAGCTTTATGACCAGTAAGAATTGTGGGTTTTGCTATGGAAGGTGCTGCAGAAGTTCTTAGCCTGATAAATGGAATATGGCTGCTGAAGGTGTATTCAGTAGAGAGGAAGGCTGCAGCCCACCTGAGTCTCCCAGGCAGGTGGCATACTGATGGATCTGAGTACAGTGGCCAGCTCAGAATGCACAAGTGATGCAGGTGTTGAGTGAAATGTCCGGATCTGTGCAGACTCTGCAGTGACTCAGAGCTAGGGGACTTCTGCCTTAGCTTCCAAATACGCTCTGTCGTGGGGCTAGTATAGTCTAATAAGCAGTGACCTTTAATTGTCATTCAGCCTTGCAGCATCAGGCTGCAACTGCCATGACTGAGTATTAGTCAGTAAAATTCCTGTCATTAAGCTGGAGTCTGAGAACAACGGACCTTCATTCTTCTTTTTATAGGGGTAGCTTTATTTGAGGTCTGACAAAGCGTCCTTAGCAAGGTCTTTGCTTACTTAGCTGGTGTGAAACAGAGTAGCTTATTATAAAGTTCAGGGTAATTCCTTTATAAAGAATATTTTATTGCTGTCACAAAATAAGTACTCATATTTCTACATGTGTTTGTATTTCAGAGTACTCTGAAATGATTCTGAAAACCAGTGTTGCTGATTTTTTTCCTAATTATTTATTTATTTCTTCTACCAGTGGTGAACAAGTCCTGATTCAGTATGTTACAGTAAAGCTCAAATGGAAGGCTGTTTAATGGTTTTGGAGAAATTGTGGTGACCCAATTTGAACTGTTTGCTTTCACATGATTTATTTAATTTGCTACGTGTGAAATATCCTGTTTTTGTGCACGCGGACATGAAGGCTGATTACTCTAAGTGGATGTTGTTGAAATAATAACTTGCTGCTTGCTCAGCTGAAGAAAAGTCAGGCCTGTAGCGTCCCTGGAATTGGTTTTGAATATAAAAAAGCCAGTGGTTGATTATGTACAAAATGTTAATTATCATTCTACTCTGTTCAGACATAACTAATGTGTGACTTCATTTAGATACATTAGCTGAGAATCATTACATTCACATGGGAAGAAATGCATTTGTCCCATCTATTTGCTTTCTCATGCTTAATGCATAACATCCAACTTGACAATTCCCACACTTGTTGGCGAGTTTAAGCCTTTTAAATTTGCTGTATAAGGTGGTTAAGCTGCTGGTTTTAACTTCCAAATGCCTTATGCTTTTTCCACGTCCTCACCTAGCTCTGGAAAAGTATTCCAGGCACAGGGAGTGGGGCAAGGAGCAAGAGGGAGACAGATGGAGCTGTGAATGTACGAACTGGCAACAGGAGATGTGAACTCTGTTCGAGCAGTTTGTGGAGTCTCCAGGCAAAATTAATATAAAGTCAGATCACTCTGCACAAGGCAGCAAAAACAGTGCATTGCAGCATTTACTGGAAGCTCGTTATTTTAAAGCACTGTATGCTGGAATTGTGTAAACAACCTACAAGAGCAAACGACAGACTTTTCAAAATGAGTTGCTGGGCACCGCAGGGAGTAAAGGCAAGCTTACATCCAGTAAGTTTTTGGGAATGATACTGAATTTTTTAATAGGTTGGTGATTGGTGATAGGTCAGAATTTGTGTGGCTGGGAATGCTATCATTTATGTGAAAATGAAATGTGAAGTGTGAAAGTTTAATGCAGTTTTGGGTCAGTCTAAATGAACTGCACTTTAGGGTGGCTGTTTTGGGAAGCACGAAGATGCGGTCAGCTTTCACTGGATGCTATTCAGAGCCTGGTATGTGGCTCCCCATTTATCCCACTTTCAAAATCTTTGTTGAAAAACCTAATTGTGCTGAAAGGAGAGAAACACAAGGAGAGAGATCAGAATCTTTTTCTCCAAGTAATTCAATATCTTTTTTGTACTTGACACAAATACAAATTATTTGGATTTTGATGTGTGGGCTTCCTAATGAATTGGCACGCAGCTCTAACAGCATTTTAATTCAATTTACCAATATGAAGAGACAGAATACAACACCAGGTGCTCAAGAGGTGTGTTGTGTTGTGCTATACTCTGTATTTCTTGACTTTAACCTTTTCACCCATTCAGCGTGATAAGTGATCTAGTCCTAAAATCATCTCTCTAGGTGATGCAAATGATACTGGAGTTGTTACAGGAGATCTTGCTTGCTTTGTCACTGCATTTATCATTTGATTACTGACTTGAAGCAATGATCACCTTCATTGTTCATCTGCCTATCTGGTGTTGTAAAATCACACTAGAGAACAACCTTTCAATCATCTCACTCTGGGAACAATGTAGGAATAGCTTCAACAACAACTGTATCATTCTCCAGATTAGTCCAAGTCATCTGCTCTGGAAGATCATTATAACGGGGGACATGAGGGGGCTGGCTGGACTTTCACTCAAAATAGGAACTGTTTGTCCTTTTGATTCTCTGTCCATATATGCCGGCTTTCAGAGTTTTGTTAGGCAATCAGATATGTGTGGTACTTTTCTCGACATCTTTATGTTGCTAACCACAAAATGCAGCTTATAAATGTAATCCATAAAGACTTTGTTACATTGAAGCCCCCCTCTTCTACTCCAGGAAAACCTGTAAGCCTTTCCAAAAGGATATTTTTGCAGCGGTCTCTCCTGCTCTCTCTGCATCTGAAGTGGAAATATGCTCAAACTACCTTGCTGTTTTCCCCAGAGGCTGATGAGCAGTCAGGCGAGTTAGCGTGCCTGAAAACAACAGTCTGAAATAGGAGCTGGGGGACTGCCGGCTCCCACAGCCACCTTTTTTGTTTGCTGCTAGGACAGACAGTTGACTTATTTTCTTATTTTTGGTACAGAAGAGAAGACTGGAAAACTGCAAATACTGATGATGTAACTTCTCCAAATGTAATCCTTCCAACTGCCATCAGTCATTCCAAGATTTATCTTTAATGTGACATTCGATGTAAATCCTTGTCATTTTGGAGTAACAAAAGTAAAATATTTGAACATTTTTGACATATTTTATGATGTGCTCTCAAAAACAGTACAACATGATGCTTAGGAGAAAAGATTGGGTGCATTTTATATGGCAATTTTAAATTCTCTTGACTTAAATTACCATTCCCAGTAATTTATTTTTTACATTCCTCCTCCAGCTCTTCACTTTCTATATGCATTTAATTTTTCTACCTTTTCACAATTAAATGTGTAGAACAAAATAATGAAATTCAGTTCAATGGTTGTGTTTTAACTGTCTGTATAGCACAGGTGTATTTTTTCTAGAAGAAAGTGAGAGTTCTGAAAATGCTTTAATGTCTGCAAACTTCAAGTTTTGTGGTCAAGACTTGATGAAAACTTTGTACACAGAGTTTCAATCTTGAGCAGCCTTTGAAAAGAAAGTTTTATGTCAAAAGTGCAATTTTATGCAAGAGTTTTGTAAAGGTGTTTTCCTCCTTTATGTGTTCTATATTTTACCATGTAAAAAAGATGTACTTGAATGAATTTCTCAGACTTTTTATCGTAAAAGTATCTCTTGCTGGCAAAATTGTGGAAAACACAGTGAGTGAAAGATGAATATTAATAAAAGTTAAGGAAAAAATATGTAGGTCAGCATGAGTGAAGTGGGCATGACTGCAATCTGTTAAGAAATTAAATTTCAATATTATGTTTCCTGCAACTTCATATGTTATTATTTTAGATATATTTTTATTAAAAATAAAAACCCCTTTTAGCTCCTTCCTCTAAGAAATTGCTTTTTTTTTTCTACTTTCCTTTTCAGAAATTCATCAAGTGTGTTATATAAAAAAATTGTGGAAAATGTCTTGTTAAGTATGTCAGGATGCACTTTATGCTGCACTACTCATAATTTACCACAGATTTAATTTATTTTTGTGTTGTAAGTCCTGATGGTCTAGAAAAGCCAGTACCATATGCCAGGATTTTAGAAACAAACACAAAAATGATGACAGGTTGGGAGGAGAGTAGAGAAATAGAAGGCAAAGACCAAGAATGGTGGCACTCTTCTAACATTAAGCAGTTTAAAGGGAATCTACATCACTTGTAAACACTTCTGTTTATTGCTGCTTTTACAACCTGTAATTAAAATCCAGTTGTTAGTTGCGGTTCAAGTATAACCAACCTCAAAAATGCTATGAAGCAACCAAGACGCTAGATTGCACGCATTATAAAACTCTTCATGTTGTTGTCTGCTGTCTCTATAGCCTGTTTATAGTGACTGGAACTGAAGTAAAAAATGAGTGTACTCATTAGAAATAACAAATATGGGTTGTTAAGTTGTAGCACCCTTTCACTGAGCTCAAATCAAGTTCTTTGTAAGTTATTCATTCTT
The DNA here is from genome assembly GCF_000690835.1 of Fulmarus glacialis. NCBI lineage: Eukaryota > Metazoa > Chordata > Aves > Procellariiformes > Procellariidae > Fulmarus > Fulmarus glacialis. The sequence continues at coordinate 69,394 of NW_009227381.1, read as the reverse complement.
TCATATTGCTGAGGCATCCTAATTAAAACCTTCCATCTTTTAAACCTCTAAAAATACTTGAGAATGGGAGTGTAGCTGAAGATTTTTTTTTTTAATCATGTGGAATTTCTTTTGTTTTTAATTAAATTCAAATAGATAGCTGGTAGCTTGCACCAACCTGAATCTAAATGTAAGTATCTTTTTCAGATCTGTCTGGATCAGTTGAAAATAATACTGCTTCCATATTCTTGCCCACAAGTTGGTGATGACCATCCCTGCATTTTGGCCAAAGCAAAGTATGTGAACTACCCCATGTGACAAATGGCTCTCCACTGAAGTGGATTAGGGAGGGCTCCTGTGATTTTTTTTTTTTTAATTATTATTATTTATTTTTTGGCAGGGGAACTACTGATCTCCAGAAAAGGGACAGTAACAAATTCCTTGGGAGTAAGAATTTCTTTAACTGCTTCACATTCTTTAAAAGTGAATATGAATTTGAGTTCTAACCTCAGTGGAGGCACTGAGCTCTACCAAGACCCGTAAAAGTTCTCAGCAGCTTTGTATTAACTCTGCTGCTGGAGGCAGGCCATATTTTTACATTGGGATGTCATGCTGTAGTAGGCTTGTATAAACAAACTTAGTGCACCAAAACGCTATACATCTTCCTTGTTCTGGGCTGTCTGTAATAGTGTTAAATTATTCAGTCTTAATTGAAGCTTTCCTTTTTGGCCAATCCCCTAACTTGCTTTTAGATTTTGTTCCATTGTAGCTAGGCAGTGGCAGGACAAGATCTGATACGAAAGCACTCACTCTGAAATGGACCTTCTGTTCTTCCTGAGCATGGTTGCTGCTTCTGCAGCTTTGTGTTCACTTTTTTCCTTTTTCAAGGTCAAAAGTTCTCTTACCAGCTCTGTCCAAGTAGAGCCTCTAAGGTAACCCTAGCTGGATTCAGGTTCTCCAGCATTTCAGAACTTGAGGAGGTGGGGGGGGGGCGGCGGGATTTCTGTCATTTGAAGTGGGGAGAGGATCCCTTTTATGGTCTCTTTCCTGCTCAAGAGCTACCCTGTTAGCCTAGTCGAAGGCCCTCGTTTCTAGCCTGCATCTTCTTTGGCTGACCCAGCTATTGTGATTGATACTTTCCCATTTCATATTACTTAGGCAAAACATTGCGTGTAATCATTCATATTTAGAATTTGGTTTCCCACATCTTGTATCTCTCTGCTTTAGGTCTCTTTTAGTTCATCTTTATCCTTTGCCATGAGGGTAATGTTGTAGAAAACCTGATCCGTGGAACCTCTTTCCTGGTTCCCATTGTCAAGGTGTTCATTACAACCATAAGTATGGATGGATTTAAGACCAAATGTGATGTAGAGTCTTCCAAGAGCATGGTTCACCCCATCCGCATCTGTTCTCACGGTTCTTGTCACCTGCATGCGTGTATGTGATACGTGTTTCCAAGCAAAAGGACAGTTGCAGGTATTGTCCTGTCTGTCCTTGAAGCTCCAGCCCAAGCCTTAACACTTGTAATTTTTATTTAAAAGAAACACATTTCTGTGTACACTTTTTTCTTTATATTTGTGGGCTTTTTTTCATTGAAAGCTTGGAGTTAACAAACTCTTGGCATTAATAACAAAAATAATTAGCGCTTGTAGTACTAATTGTCCTCAGTATTCTTTATATGTGTTAATTGTTTCCTGCAACACATTTCTAAAGCGTCAAGGTTTATTCACATATTGCGTCTTCAGAAACAGTGTTGGGAAGCTAGTGGCCTCTTGCCTAAGGTCATGTTAGAAAGGGTTAACACCGATGTGCTAATAACTGCTTGCCCTTGTTCAGAATACTACACACTTCTTTTGATGTTTCAAGCTATCTTAATAAGAAAGACCTTCTGTAAAGAAATAATCTGCATAATATTTAAAAGAAAGCTGTAGCTCTGTCTGCATTTATAAATACTAATGTTGTAAAGTACGCTGAAAAAGGTGTACTGGAATGGACTTAGAGACAGAAGCCTCTAAAGATACAGTAAGTCGATCAAGAAGAAATGTGACATTTTCATAACTCATGGTCATTACACTTTATAAAGCGCATAAATGAATTTCTGTATATCCTAGGAAGAACTGAATCTTGTTACCACGGTCATTAAAGTTAATAAGATTTAAATTTTGAGCTAATAGGCCTGTTTATAAAGGAGAAGCACTAAACATTCTCAAAGGGAAGTGTTGTTTCCTTTGTAACTTTTTTCTTTTAGAAATTAAGTGACATACATAAGACATATATGACAATTCCAGTATATCGTGGAAAAACAGATATCTGGGAGGGGGACCCTAGTTTTTTGGTTGATTTTTTTGGTTTGGTTTGGGTTTGTTTTTTTTTTTTAGAAAGTAGATGGTGCCAAAGTGTGAAAAGTAAAACACCACATCAAAGAGAACAAAGCAGGTTTGTTGGATCCTGCCACTCTTTAATGAACATTTCTAGCTTTCCTGCATGAGATAAAGGATCTCTGTGTTGTGTTTGCTGTTCATACATACCCTGTGATGCTTTTCTTCAGACTTTGGTGAGGATCATTCCTGGGCCACCAAAACTCTTCCAATAGTCCTATTTGCTGTTCTACCTGAAACCACAGGTGATTGGTTTTGGGTTTCTTTCTCCATAATTAAACCAACTATGTCAGCTGGTTTAATAAAATATATTGCTTCATGTCAGCCTTGATACATTTATGCTTCTCACAGCATTATGCAGCTTATCAAGTCACACAGAGACAGTCTGATTAGAAGTTACATGGATGCCTTCAATGATTTAACAGGAAAGTGATGTCTTTTTCTTGATGTGCAGGCAGTGCTGTCTTAAGATCTTGCATTACTACATGCTGGCAGACTGACAGATATTTCCACGAGAAGGCACTGGCTTCCAGAACTAACACTGTGGCTATCAGAACCGAATCTAGGAAGACAAACAGTGTGTATTTCAGTAAAATTTTAGCAATAACGAGTGCAGTTTAAAAAAGGAATAAGCCTTGGGGCATAGTGGACATAGTGAACAAAGCAAAGCTTTAAATAGTAACAGATAGCAGAAAAATGAAAGGCAACCAAGCTCATTCCAAAGCTCTGATGGTAACATTTCCACTCATACCAACTCTGGGACGTTATGACTAACAGATGCGCCTTTCCAAGGTTTTTAGTACAGACTGTAAAATGATGCTACGTGCCTGTTACTTTCCTTACTGAAAATGATAATAAGCCTTTCTCTCTTTTCTATTGCCTGAGCAGCCTTTGTCTTTTCACTTGTAAGGTCTTCTCTAGATGAATAGTACTTCTAGTGCAAACAGACCCACTGCTTCTTTATTAATTGAGCACGGGGAGGGTTGTCAACCTCATTAGCACTGCTATAGGCAGTGTATGTTCTCCCAGCGTAGGATTTGATCACAGCTCAGTAGCTGTTACTTTCTGCTCCATCCTCTTGACAGGGAGACTGTGGACCCCTCTGTTACTGGGTCACAAACTGGTTCCTGCGGTCCCCCAGCGTCTGGCTTCTCAGTCAAGTCTGTGAGAGTCACACTAGGAGCTGGAGGGGGCATGTGGGACCCCACTCAGTCTGCTAGCTCCTGCTAGAGACCTCTGAGCTGCCAAGATGTCCCTAGGCACGGCTCTTTCCAAAAGGGGTGGGGGGAGAAGGAGAAGTAATTATTTAGGACCTGACTGTGAGCTAGGGCAGTCCTATTAGTTACGATTCTCAACTATGATGAAAAGTTGGGTGGAAAAGGTGGTGTGACAGCTGACTAATTACAGTAATAATACAGCCATTACTGCGTGTATTTTCTGTATCGCTAGTCACTAAGATTTTTAACATATCTGTCTAGAATATATACCGAGCAAGTTTTTTTTATACAAGTGTAATCTGTTGCAGATCTCGTGGGGGGGTGGAAACAGTGTGAAGATTACGCATTTGAAATGAATCATATTGCATGCAGTATTATAGTCAGTTTCTATGGTGGATGTGAGGGAAAGGTGGTATTTTTATATATACTTATATTTCAGGATGCCGATTGACCTATTTCTAAATTTATGTAAGATTTTTCTAATACAAGGATTGAATTATTCGCCCCAAGGGTTAGTGAAACAGCAGATATTTGCTTTGCTTCAGGAGAGTCTGACTAGACTTGACATTGAAGCATGTTCTTCTTTGATGTCTTTGTTGGGATGTATTCTACTGGATTGTTTCTGGTTTTTTCTTTCGGTTTTTTGCTTTCTGTACACTGGAACATACAAGTGATGAACATTATACATGAAAAGTAATCTGGTATTAAATGCATCTAGTGTTAAATGTTTGTCGTTTGTCTAGCTTTCTCCCTTTCCCACTCTGTCTCTGTCTCTCTTGATTAGACAATTAGGAGAGTTTTGTTTGAACTAAATTTTCTTCTTTTGGGTCACTGAAATAGCATGATTTAATTACTACAATAGCCTCCTTAAGGAGTTGGTCTAGATGGAAGTAACTGTTTCTTTGCATCATGGACTACTTCAGAGAGTAGTATGTGTTCATGGCTAATGAAAGCATCCGCTCAACAAAGGCTGTGATTTGAACGACGTGATTTGTACGTGGTGTATCTGTAGTCTACAAATAATTCTTTCCTTTTTTGAGCCAGATGAGACACTGGGATACATTAAAGCTGACAATTTGAACTATAACAGAGAGAGCCATGAAAGCATTACTTGGAAAAGACTGTTGCTTTGTTTATCCAGGTGGACATGAGTGAATGTAACTTAATAATTTAATAATAGCTACAGAGCAAAGGTTTCAGCATGGATTCTTTTTTAATTCAGTGAAAGTCACTCAATGTTGCTTGCAACTCTGATTTGGGTTGCTCAGTCCTGTGCTTGCTGTGTCCACATGACTCTCATCAGGCTTTCTGTTGTTCCTATTCTATCCACAAAACCTGAATTGACGACAGTTATAGAATGAGATGTACGCTTCCAGTTTTGCTGCTCAAAATCTCTCTTCAGTGTTCTTTCACTGCTGAATCAGCTCTGAAGCAGCTGTTAAGGCTTTATTTTTCTTCCAGAGCAATAACAAAAATAATTGCAAAATGTTGATTTTTTTATTGCAGTTTTCCATTTTTTTCTGAATTTCTGCCTTTCTTCTTTTGTGAGATGTGGAAAAACTTGGATTTTGCTGTAAGCTTGTTGTTTTGAGAGTTGCAAGAGATGAACTGTGATACTGAGAGGTTGCTTTGAACCTGTGCAATTTTAAAGGCTTGAGGACAACTTGGGATGGTACTTTTTTTTTAAAATAGGTCTTCCTGTTGTACATATTATTATATGTTTACATTAGCTTTAATTGATGTAGAATGATAAGGCTCTTAGTAACAGATGATAAGTAGAGATAAGTGCTGTTCATGGGTTTAGGATGTAGTAGCTATAAATAATATTTGATACTCATGTATTCTTAATTCTTTAAAATGCACCTGGCGAGGTCATTTGCAAAAGTACTCTTGGCCTACTTTTGCTGCTCTTGACTTGATAGCGAAGAATTAGGCCAATACTTAGCACTTGTGAAAATTCCTGTCCTAAATTTATTTGGATTTACCTCAGCTTCACACCTTTGATTTGTCTTTTTGGACTACACCAAAGTAAGTGGCACTGTATGCTCCAGAGGAAAGGTGGGAACAAACACGGTTCTGAAGCCATCCTGTGGCATGGGGAGGAGAAAAATGTATTGAACCTGAAGCAATTGGATCATGATGACCTCAAAACATCAGCTTTAGCTTCAATCTTAGCTTAGTTAGCATAATACTGATTTTTATGCCTGCTTTACAGTTGTAATTGTTCTTGTACCTGGTAGCCTTAAGTTCCACAGGTAATGTAAAATATCAGTCACCCTGGAGAGGCCCAGTCACTGCTGCTGGCAGCCAGAATATGAGAGTCAGTTTGGGATGCAGGATCAGTGTTTTCACGCCTTCCTGGAAGAATAAATGGGTTATTGTTGAAGGGCAACCACAGTTTTCTTTTTTTCTTCCTTGAACTGGAAGAGAATTTTAAAAAAGGACCACAAAGTAGTTGCTGGAGCATGTAGCAGTTTTCACAGATGAGTTGGGGCCATGTTCATTATTCACATACACTTTCATATTCACATCTGGAGGTCTCAAGGTAATAAGTTAAATTGCTGGGAAACACCAATAAAATAATAATAAAACACTTTGGGGAGAAGGCACATTTCACTCCTGCCTTCTTCAGGGCTTATAACAAAAGCCTTTTCTTCAGCCCACATAGTAAATTAATATGAAGGAATAAAGGAAAATTCAAAAGCCCAATTTTGGAAGCAGACTGACAAAATACTTCAGGTGCTCTCTGTCAGATTTACCTCACCTGCCTCCTACCCCTCGTTTAAGCATCTCTGGTTAGGTGGCTGAGTCACCTTCAGCTCATTTGAATTCTGGAAAAGTGCCCGTCTCTCTCTCTTTTTGATTTCAAAAGGACAAATGACATTGCCCTAGGAGATCTTAAGTACTTACTTAGGTGGCATAAGTCTGTGTCTAGATGATATCAATGTTAGCAGGTAGAGCAGTGCAGTAAAAGTGGATTTGCAGTGAATAAGTTAAAGGTGAGGACCCAATGTCTACACCAGGGTGGTACTAGTTAGGGCTATCTCTAGTCTGGTGCTGTGGACTCAATGCTTTGAGCACTGCATGCACTCCTGGTGCATTTCATCCAAAAGGGATTTGGTTTCCATACTCCAGGACTGCCCTGCAGTGCAAACCTAAATGTGGCAAGAGGTGGGGGAACCAGGAGATTTGCACCAGAAGTGCCCTTCTGCTCTGTCCTAAAATGCTAATGTAGCCATACCTTAACTTCATTTAGACTCTGTACCAAAAAACATGATGATAGAAACACTCTTCTGATTATATGGCTTCTTTTTGTGTTGAAGTCCATGAGACCTCAGGTTTTTTCAGTTACCTGATGCTTCCAGGACATCACAACCATTGTACTGTTTGTTCAAACAGGCAAACGGCATCGTATAACTTAGATCTAGTGTGTCCTGGAGATATACTCGGAAGGTACTGATGACAGCAACTTCCAGTGCATTTTGCTGCAAATTAGAGCCTGTTTCTTGCCATGAACTCTGCCAATCTGCCAAAATGCCAAGCTGACTCACCAGTGAAAGAGCCTCAGCAGAGCTCGCTTTCTCACCTGGCTTTTGGAGACTGAAGCTGTTTCATTACTGTTGCTGGGCATAGATTTGCTCTGGGAATAATTAGTATTTCTAACTAGGTAAGATAAATGCCATGAAGAGAGACCTTGTTTCATGTGAAAAGAGGGCATGTTGGTTGAAATGTTACAGCAAACTATATTGCCAAAGAGGCACTGTAGGTTAGAAAAGGTCTTTGTTCAGAATTTGGATGCTTCAGACTATAGCAGTAGGGAGAGAGGTTTTCTGCAGCATACTGTTGCCTTCATCTTAAATATAGCACTTGGTTTTATTTGGGTTTTGGGCGGGGTTTTTTTGTTTGTGTGGGTTTTGTTGTTGTGTTTTTGTGTTTTTTTCTTTTTTTTAAAAGCGAAATGAATTCTTAAGATACACAAAGTGTTTTACTAGGGATCTGAAAATGCTGCTTCTCTCAGAATAGGTTTTTGAGCCTCTTCAAGAAAAGATGAAAGGCAAACTTCAATAACCAGTGAACCCAGTTCAGGACTGTTCTGACAGTGCAAGCAAGGGGATTGTGAAGTAGTGCCTCCCTGTTTCAGCAATGAAATTTCTTTTCTCTTTGTGGAAACTTCCTTACCTTCTCAGTGGTGGTTCTTGCACTCTTCCTAATGTGCAAATTCCTTCCCCGAGGCAATAAAATCTGAAGTGATACACAATTCACAAAGCTCCTCTGCCACCCCAAGTTTTGGAAAGCATCACCCTTTTGTTATGTCCTCTGTTTGGTTTAAAAAAAAAAATGCAGTTACCATGACAACTCTTGCCCACACTGGGAATCCATTATTGGGAGTTTCTGGCATGGCTTTTATTTGCATATACTGCAAACAGCACTGTTATTAAACAGACTGTTAATTATTCTTCCAGTCACTGACTGAGATAACTGATGTGACAATAGTTAAAACTTTCTGATTCCAGGTAAGAGTGGTCATGCACAGCTCTATGCACTGAGTTTGCATGCTCACTACTTTTTTATGTTGCTTTTTTATATAGAGATTTTTTTTTTCCTTACAACCTGAAGCCATGCTTACTTGTTTAAATTATCAAGAAACTGGGAAAAAGAGATATCTGAAAATTTATCTTAAAGTGATTGTTGAATTAATTTCTAACAATGTACGGTAAAGTAGCTTGTATTACCAAAGGCTTTGTTATGTTTTCATGATCCATGCTACAGGATGGCAGTAAGAGATGGCATCTGATAACTTGGCTTTTTGTTTTTCTTTTCCCTTTTAGGAATTTCCGTGGGATGCAGATCATGCCACTGGATTGCATTTGGGTAAAGGATGAGTTCTGCGTTTCTCTCAGGAGTCTTCCAACGCATTTTCTAAATTACCTTTTAATGGTGTTATAAGTGAGCTTATGTGAAACAAATGGTATTGGATCATGAGTGAAGAAAAAAGCTTTGGTGTATCCCAGAAAATGTTGTCTCCTTCAAGAAGTACTAGCAGCTGCTCCTCCAAGCAGGGAAGTCGACAGGTAATACAAACTTTTTCAACCAAACTGAAAGCATTACTAAGATTGGCTGTTACTTTTGCTCTTGAATATCGGCGAATCTCTTAAACTCTGTTTGCTGGTTGCTTGCATGTTTTATTTCATCACTTCTCTGTTTTCCTTATTCTGTTTTCTTTTTTTGTTGGTAACAGCATCTTGTTTTGAGTCAAATGCAGAAAACACACATTACTGAATAGCAGGCACTTGTAAAACTGGAATGCTAACAGTGAATTTGAATTTCTATCACGTTGTATATATGGTGTCTTTATAGTCAAATATTGCTGCTGTAGCGGCTTGGTCTCAGTGGTTTGATCCTGAAATCCCAAATCTTCCCTGTAAGTTACCACTTTTGTGGTAGAATATTGTGTAACTGCTCTGCTTATTTCAAGTTTCCAGGGAAAGGTGTGCATGCATGTGTGAAAGAAGCATTTTTGTAAAACTTGACATAGGGCCTCCTTGAGAATGAAAAAGTGCTGTGAATGACTGTGTGTGCTGGTTGTTGCTGTAGAACTGTAGTTAAGAAAATAAGTATTTGTGTAACGTGATGCATCTGGATGCCTAATGCAAAGGATGCTTTGGTTTCTGCAGAGATGATGGTATTCTTTAAACCTTACAGTTTTAAAAGACATGTCTAAAGTGTTTGCACATGATAAGTGAGACTGCTGAAGACAGCTTTTGTTTGTGGGCCAGAAACATTGACCTGCAGCCACACTGAGAATTAAGGTTAAACACGCTCAATCCATGCTTGCAAAATCATGAGCAATATGCTCAACATAAACTTTTATTTGTATAGATGCTGGCTTAGTGGAGCTCCTGAAGCTGCCTTGGGTTCAAATTTCAATTGGAAGTGAGCATCCCAATCCCCCAAAAGCTTTGGAGACCTCAGCTGTGTTTTGAAATAGCACCTGCTTTTCTGGCACTTCTGGCCCTGTACATACAATTGGCAAGGCAGACAAATTTCTGAACAATTTATGCCTTTTAAAGTGCTGTGCTTGTAAGAAATGCTTTGAATTTCTGGTATACCGAGCAAGGAAATCCTTGCTTTCAAGATGCCTTTTTTGTTTTCCTGCAACATTATTTTTTATACCCTCGGTATGAGATTACCTTTAAAAAGTGTAATTTAAAACATTTGGTATTGTCTGTTTCAACAGTTCATGTCTATCAAGTGTTATCATGTAGTATTTAAATAATAAGATTTACATGAGCATGACTAAATCCACTGGTGTGTTACACAGCCAGTATAAGCAGCCATACTTAGGCAGAAGCAATTTCTGCAAGAACCTTGCTTACTGCCATTTAACGTGATCAAATCTATTGGCTAGCTCAGGCTTTTGATACTGTTATTTGCGGGTCCTATTTCTTATCCATTTTGTTCTCACCTGCTCTCTTAGGAGAAAAGGAGTAATTCAGTAAGGTTTAATGTCATCTTGTCAATGCCCAATTTTTTAGTCTTTGATACTTGTACGAAAATGCAAGGTGTACCTGACCAAGGTGAGAGATGCAACTTTGTGTTTTGATTGTGTTCCTGGTACATCTGTGCTCATTCATTATAGTCAGGCAGATGGTAAATTGCCTCATACACCTATCAAGTCAAGCTAAATGGAAGTATAAAGTAGATTATTTCCCAATGTATATTGAAGGGCGATACAGTTGATATTTCTTCCTGATAATATGGGGCATGGTGATAAGTATCTCCACTTCATTTAATGTTTCAGAATTAATCTTTTCATGGTCACTCATTGCAATACCAAGTAGCAGTATACTTTTGCATCTAGGGAACCTACATGGGTTGCTTGATTGTCCATGTTTTCAGGGGATGGTAATGATAAAAGCAAGCCCACAGAAGTTCGGGAGTTTGTGAGACTTGTTATATGCTGGGAAATGATCACTAAGCAGGGCTAAAAGCTCTGCTTGCTTGCTTTTTCTATATAGTCTGAAAGTTTACAAACGTTTTTCAGAAATTACATGTCCCTTTTAAGGTTCCACTGGTCTTTCTGATATTTTTATTTTTAAATAGGGACTTCTAATATTTGTAAGGAATACTTTAATACTTTCTCTGTTTCCTTCTTTACCAAGCGCAATAGCTTTCTGGCTTATTCTATAACTTTGCGTCTGCTGAAGTGATCTAGAGGTCTTCCTTCAAAGTAGCAAAATTTAGAAAGAAAAAAAAAATTAATTCTAAATTACAATTTCTTTCAGCATTGTCAGTGTTTATGTGCATGGCTGTGTATTGCTCTTCCTTCCTTAATTCCCTGATGTTTTTGGTGTTTTTCACATGGCTGTTTTTTCACACTGAAATTGTCTTGCAGTTTACAGAACAAACTGTTTTGCTGGGAAAAACAAAGATTTAAATATCCTGTGCAGTATGCACGCTGGATATTTACTTGAAAATAACTTCCATGGATCATTTTCCCTTATGTTTTTTTTTAATTTATGTGTTAATTATAGTTTGTGACTATATGTTTCAGTGAGTGTTTCATTAGATATACTCTTCTGTGCTGCATGTGGAAAGAGGGACCTTGAGGTCTAATAGAGGCAGTACTCTGCAAGACTTACTGGCCTGCACACAGCAGTGCTTTGGGTGAGGAACAGATATCTTCTCCCTGTTCCTGCTCCCCAAAAGGCTCTGGTCTTGCAGATTATAAAGATCTTTACCTTGCTAGATAGACCCTCTCTTCAGTGGTGTAAACTGTATAATATGTCATATATTATAAAGTCTAAATTGCTGGTCTGGGCCGTGAGGATGTTCTTGGGTCCTGTCCCTTTGCTTCCCCCCTTCCCACAGAGGATTTCTCGTCACAGCTGATCAAGTAGTTTTGTTTATATCATTAATCGCTTCTTTTCTGACTCAGCCTGTTGTACTGGTAAATTGGAGCTTCGCAGTCCATTCCTACTAATATCCACCTACTCGGGGCTGACAAGACTGGGAATGAGTGATGCCGCTGTCTGAGAGTTATTTAATTTGCCCTTTTCATCTGCATGTTAGTTTAAATGACAGCACTTTAGGTGTTCTATTAAGAAATCAGCAACAATCTAAAGATCTATAAAACTTAAAAATCCCCTAGTCCAAAAACTACCACATGTGCAACATACACCTCCAGCAGATTTTTTTTTCTTTTTTTTAATTTTTTTTTTTTTTTTTTTTTTGCAAAGCCCTGGTAGAAGAGTACAATGTAACACTGTTACTGATACTTTTTCATTAATAGTATCATGAAAGTTTAAATAATTTTGCTATATGCTGTGCAGATTAGGGAGTGACATGCTATGATTTTGATATTCTTTCCTTCATCTTGCAGCTCCAGGGAGTGCTTCTTATTCCTCCTTCAAACACTTGCATCTCTCTCAGGGACCTTCAGAGCTAGGCTCATTGCTTGCAGGTTAAAAACAGATCTGCCTGACAGGCGCTTTTCACTGTGCTGCTGGTCTAATGCAGCAGTTCTTTTAATCTGATTAAGTAGAAATTATGAAAAGTGCAGGGGGAAGGAACCTGGAGAGTTTGGGCGGGGCAGGGTTGCCCAAAAAATAGTGGGATCTGAGTTTCGAGTCTGTCTGATTTCCTAGGCACAGACTCTGTTGCTGGTACACACTAGCACCAAATAATAAGTGACCTAAGATTGGGATATGGAACCACAGTAGTGTAAGGCTGCCGTGTCTGCTAAAATTTAGTTATGTGTTGGTGTGTTGCTGGTGTGGAGTGTGAGTCCTGTGATGCAGAAGATGGGCCACTGTGCTAGAAAGGAGTTGACTTAAGCAGGGCTGCAGGACTTGGAGGGGCCTACTCCTTCTTTTGCTACATTTGGTGCCCCTTTTCTGCCAGATGCAACACATTTGCAGTGTGAACTGAAGATGTTAACAGTTAATCCAGTTCTGCTGAGTTCATGTTCACCTTGAAGCCCCATAGCAAGTTGGAGCTACTGCCAATTCCCACCTCTCTGCCCTTCTCTGCACCTCTCCTTCAGTCATGGAAAGGGATATCTTCCACAAAGCCACAACTCAAACTGTATTTTGTGAGGAAGGAAGACTTGGTCTTGATCTTCTTTAAATTTAAATTGACCTGTGATCAAAAGAAGATATATTGTGGTAGTTATTTTTAAGTCTAATATGTTAACTAACTTTTAAAATAGATTCAGCAGGGAAAAGCTTTCTGTCAGAAGAGCAGCTTAAAAAAACTCATGTTCTAAAAAAGAAAATTAAATCATTTCTGCCAATTTTATGAACCGTAACAAATGCTTTAGTTGCAGCTGATGCCAACCCTTATCCTCCACAAAGCAGGTTTCTATTTTTGGCACTTTAAAATATTCGGTACAACTGACTGCATTTTACACTGGAAGAAAGTCTGGCACTGTCATCTGTTTCATTCAGGGAGCTGCAACTGCAAGCATCGGTCTGAGAGCCATTCAAACACATTACTTCATTCTTTTTCCTGAAATAATTCACCTTGAGGAGCTGTATGGTACATAATATTGCAGAAAATGAGGAGGCTTTTATTTTATTAAACAAAGAAAATTACTACAGTTACTAAATGACTGACTTATCTCTGAAGACAAAAGTATATGTTTTTTTTCCTCAGTCAAAGAGCAGGTGTAAGCCAAGTAGCAACTACAGGGTGATTTTGCAGTGCTGATCTGAAATGAGCACCTCTGGATCCGAGAAAAGTAAAGAGTATGTTCCTCCCTCAGCCTCGAGTGAAATTTCTGCCTGGGCAGCAAATGCAGTGTTGATCATTTTGTGCAGATATTGGCCCATAATGATACAAAATCTTTTGTAGTGTCATAACCTTAAGACACGACCAATCTGGACATCAGGCTTATGCTAGAATTGTTAATTCCATTCAGCTGGGAGTTTGGGGAGGAGGGGGGGTTGGGGGGTCTGGTGGTGGTTGTTTTTTTTTTTTTAATTTAGCGCTGTGGTTTGGGGTATCTCTTTCAGTTCCCTGTTGTGGGATAAGAATCAGCAAAATGGAGCATAATCTGAATGCTTCCAGTAGCTTTCAGGAAATCCTGTATCTCCAAGTTACTCCTCTGCTGTTTCAGACAGATGAGAACAGATGATAACTGACCAGCCTGATTCATTTGTCTTCATTTTAGAGAGAAAGCAGAAAGCAGTTTTCTTTCCCTTCTGCAGCTGCTCCCAGCAATAGCCAACTGACGCTTTTTCCTCATTAAATGAGGTGTCAGATCTCTTGCAAAACAAAATACCCATCAAGATCCCGTAGGGTCTGGGTCAAGAGTGAATGGATCCAAAACCAGTCACAGCAGCAGTGTTTTGAAAAATGTGGGCATTTGGGGCTTCAGGTGGGAAAGGTTGGACTCTTCTGGACGGATGTATGTGGAAAAGGACTAGATGCTGTTAATGCAGCGGTGCACCTTGCATGTATTCAGCAGGTCCCCAAACTGTTAATTCTCTGAGCTATTCCTTGCCCTTCCTTGGGTAACTTAGTTGATTAAATAGTCTTGTGCTTTTAAAAGAATCCATTTCTAATTCAACATAGCTACCTTTACGTAAAGTTTGCAATTGAAGTGTGAGGTTCCCAGGGCAGAAATGTGAGTAGATGTGCCTTCACCACCTGAGATTTGGCAGGCCATCGGGCCTGCTTGATGGGAAGAAGTGCTCCCACTTCAGCTTTTCTTCCCATTTTCACACTTTTTAATTGTGAAGGCACATTCTTGGCCACGTCACTGACCTGAAGAACAGTGAGAAATGTGGCTCTCCTGCAGGAACGTGGGAGACACCTTGTGTCTGGACTGCAGGATAGGCCCAGACAAAATCGGAGTTGTAATGCAGGCCAGGATGTGCTCTGTATTTAAAAGTTTGACCAAAACTATTGACACCATGTATATTCCAGGTGAGTGTAATTGGCTGAGCTATTTCTCATCTGCTTCCTGTTTCTTCACCTCATATGCCCAATGTAGCATGTTTCTGTCTCACTTCAGGAGTCCTTTTCTTTCTAAGCTTATCCTTACAGAAAGGTGAATCTGTATTCTTGTGTTTTTCTTGATTGTGCTCAAATTTCTGCTTGTTTCCTGCAAGCAGACCACTTTCTCAACCATAAACTACGTTTAAGCTTGACCAAAGTCTGTGAGAACTTGATCTAAAGTTCAAGAAGGTTGCTTTGTTAGGTATATGTCATGGTTTAACCCCAGCCAGCAACTAAGCCCCACACAGCCACTCGCTCACTCCCCCCTGGTGAGATGGGGGAGAGAACTGGAAGAGTAAAAGTGAGAAAACTCATGGGTTGAGATAAAGGCAGTTTAATAAGTAAAGCAAAAGCCACACACACAAGCAAAGCAAAACAAGGAATTCACTCCCTACTTCCCATCGGCAGGCAAGTGTTCAGCCATCTCCAGGAAAGCAGGGCTCCATCACGCGTAACGGTTACTTGGGAAGACAATCACCATCACTCCGAACGTCCCCCTTTTCCTTTTTCTTCCCCCAGCTTTATATGCTGAGCGTGACGTCATATGGTGTGGAATATCATAGAATAGAATCATAGAATGGTTAAATATAAGCAATTCCCAACCCCCCTGCCATTGTCAGGGACACCTTCCACTAGACCCGGTTGCTCAAAGCCCTATCCAACCTGGCCTTGAACTCTTCCAGGGGTGGGACGTCCACAACTTCTCTGGGCAACCTGTTCCAGTGCCTCACCACATTCAGAGTGAAGAATTTCTTCCTTATATCTAATCTAAATCTACCCTTTTTCAGCTTAAAGCCATTACCCCTTGTCCTATCACTGCATGCTCTTCTAAAAAGTCCCTCTCCAGCTTTCTTGTAGACCCCCGTCAGGTATTGAAAGGCTGCTGTAAGGTCTCCCCGGAGCTTCTCTTCTCCAGGCTGAACAACCCCAACTCTCTCAGACTGTCTTCTGTAGGGAGAGGTGCTCCAGCCCTCTGATCATCTTCATGGCCCTCCTCTGGACTCGCTCCAACAGGTCTGTGTCCTTCTTATGTTGGAGCCCCCGAGCTGAATGCAGTACTCCAGGTGGGGTCTCACAAGAGCAGAGTAGAGGGGGAGAATCACCTCCCTCGACCTGCTGGTCACACTTCTTTTGATGCAGCCCAGGATACTGTTGGCTTTCTGGGCTGCAAGCACACATTGCCGGATCACGTTGAGCTTCTCATCAACCGACACTGCCAAGTCCTTCTCCTCAGGGCTGCTCTCAATCCTTTCTCTGCCTAGCCTGTATTTGTGCTTGGGATTGCCCTGACCCATGTGCAGGACCTTGCACTTGGCCTTGTCTTTATCCCTTTGGTCAGTTGGGGTCAGCTGTCCCAGCTGTGTCCCCTCCCAACTTCTTGTGCACCCCCAGCCTACTTGCTGGTGGGGTGGGGTGAGAAGGAGAAAAGGCCTTGACTCTGTGTAAGCACTGCTCAGCAATGATGAAAACATCCCTGTGTTATCAACACTGTTTCCAGCACAAATCCAAAACAGCCCCATACTAGCTGCTATGAAGAAAATTAACTCTATCCCAGCCAAAACCAGCACACTGTAACACTAGAATTTTGAAGAGGATCTACTGTTCACTAGTTTTGACTGCTATCAGATTAATTCTCAGTGGAAAAGTTATGTGTTTGGGTACTGCAGTTTAATATATTTTGGCGAAGGCAAGGGAAATAGCTTGCTTGGTAATCAGACAAAACAGCTTTTAAGCTCTTCTGGCTAATTTCAAGAAGAAACAAACAAAAACATAAACACAACATTTTTCTTAATCTCGCAGATGCTCCTGTTAGTTCTTACTTAGAATTATCTCTCACTAGTTCCATCAGGTTTCTCACTTTTTAAAATGTCAAGATTATTTTTTATATTGGCTCATTTAGTAAATCATATTTTCTGAGGAGATGAGATTTTATCCACACGTGGACGTTTAAGCAGCAGTAAGTTCAGCTGTTACTTAGTTAATATAAATTGTAGCTTTACACTGTTTTTGATGATATTTAAAGAGGCTGCTCTCTGTCATCACAACAGTCCCAATCCTTGTGATTGTATAAGGATTAATAAATAATCTTTAACAGGGAAAAGAAATCCAGGACCACTACAGAAAGCATTTAGTGGCCTAATATTTACATTTATGGCAAAAGAGGTGGTGAAACATCATTTCTCTTTGGCTTTCAAGGTTGTAGACTAGAATGTTCTGTCGAAAAAAAAAAAGGGGGGGGGAAAACGTCCCTAATTGCAAAGGCTTAGAGCTGCCTTGGTACTTGAATAGCTGTCGAACTGCAGCTAGCAAGCTCTAGCTAACCGTCCTTGCACGGGCACAGGCTGGCTCTCTGCTTCATTCTCTGCCAGCCTCAGCCTGTGGAAGACTGGTGCTGTTGGTCCTTAGCAGCAGAGCGTGCGCTGCTGCGGCTGGTGTTAGGCTGATGTGCTGGAGACAGCCCGGGAGGCCTTCTGCTCTCCCTTCAGCCCGCTAACTCATGATATCCATGAGTAACTTCTCTGTTCCCTGATCTGGTATCAGTAATTTACCCCAAAGCAGGAAAGGGTTCATGATTATTGAGAAGTGAGTCCCAAAGTACTAAATATAAAAAATAAAGAATATGAAGTCTAACTTCTGGTTTTCAATAGGAAAAATATGATTTCATGATCATTGGTTAGAAATGACGACATCTAAGTAGCTGTCAAAATATCTCTCAAACTGGAGGGAGTAAAGAAGCTGTTACAAAACTGTCAAGGATAAAACCCAAACCTGTAGGGGCACAAAACATGTGCTGTGATAACAATTTCAGTTAGGACAACTGCAGTTTTGACTTACCTTCAGGTAGTGGAACATCATTGGGTGGTTTGTAGGATGTTGAATGACAGGAGCTGCTCAGCTGCACATTTCTACTGCTTGCAGCCTGTTGTGTGGTGAAGTGCTGGCAGAGTGAACTCAAGCCAGGGAAGTGGAGCCACTCTCTGGTTTGCTCCATAAAGTGCAGTGCAAGGAAAATAATGAAATAGTGCTGCCAATAACGTGGTGGAATAAGAGATCACATTCCCTAAGCTGTTTAATGAATGTCTTTTCGAAGATGGTTTGCCGTTATGCCTTGTTACTCAAGTAATGAGCATATTACCTGATGTAATTTTTTCTAGGTTTCTAGGGGTGAATTTTAAGGATTCTGGAGATGGATAAATGAGCAGAACTAGCACTCTTGCTGATTTTTGTTTCGGTTTTGTTTTAAAGTTTTTTTGAGTCAGTCAAGTTCTTTTTGGAAATACTTCCCTATGTATCTTACAGGAAGGACCACAAGTACTTACCTACCCGGTATAGTTCTGTTTTCCCCGAAGTGTTTCATACTAGTCCTTTTTTGTCATTAAATTCTATATGTTAAAGTATTCTTTGTCTTTTTCAAATATATGGGGATGGTACTAGCACATGCCATTTCCTGTCAGTTGTTCATAATTCTAGATCTGTCAAATCCTATGGTAGCTGGTAATAAGTAATTAATGAGATTTCTGATCAGAAATCTTGAAACTCATGTTACATTGTCATTAGCAGTCATTCCGTAAATAAGAACTGTAAAAATACTATGAGATTTATACTTTTCGCTGTTACGTTCCTGCAGGGTCTTTCATTTAAGAGTTCCTGATGGCAAAAAAGAGAAATCCTCTTTTAATTAGAGGTTACTTCCCTGGCTTTTTCATTTGTTTTTATTTTATGTTACTATTTTTACTTTAGGGAGGCTACAATTCACACCAAACACAAAACCTTGAGTTACTGAATATGGGCAACAGTTTTATAGAAAAGGTCTTCATTTTCAGTGTCTTTTATTTCTGCTTCATAACCTATAAAACATACCCTTTTAGCATAGGCTGTTTCTGCCTGTGATGGCAGGTTTTTTATGCTAAATTGTGACTAGGCTGTGTGTATGTATGTACAGAAAAATATACATACAAAATTCTGGTAAGCACATACATTCAATGAAGGATGGTTTCATAAAAATAGTGTTTTGTTTAGTTTGTATTGTTTCTATCAAAATAAAAAAGAATCTTGTCTCTTGGAAGATACATAACAAAGTGTAAAGACGGATCTAAGGTTAGACTTCAACATCTTTTTACTTGTAGCCTTCTTCCTCTTGAATCTCTGTTAACAATTCTGTTCTTTGGAAGAATTAAGATCTACATTTGGATTTTCTGTTTAAGCAGGACAGCTGGGAAATTGTAGAAGGACTCCGGGGAGCAATGAATTGTACCCAGGAGCCACAGAAACAGGAGGGCTGCTTGCTGAAAAAGAGGAAATGGCCTTTGAAGGGCTGGCACAAGGTAGGAAAGGAATGCGTATCTGAAAGCCTGATGCCATGCGAGTGGGACTTGCTTGTTTTGTTGCAAAAAGGTTACTTAAGAGCAGAGGAAGTGTTCTTCAAAGAAATATGGGCAGGGTGTGTGTGTGTGGTGGGGTTTTGTTTGGGGTTTTGGGGGTGTTCTGTTTGTTTGTTTTTAATTCTCTGCATTTCCGGTTACAGAGATACTTCTTTTTGGACAGAGGAATTTTGAAGTATTCTAAATGTCAAGCTGATGTAAGTGATCTGAAACCCTTTAAGGCCATTATAAGGTAACAACACTATTTTATCCAAAATAACAGTAATTCCATATTGTTGGCAAGGGGAAATAGAGTTTCAGCAGTTCTGAACAGTAGGTTGAATGGGAGAAAATGATGGTTTCAGCAGGTAATATCTATCATTTTGCTTTATTCTGGAGTGATTGTATTATTTTTACTTCTTTTGCAGATAGAGAGAGGGAAGCTTCATGGCTGTATTGATGTTGGACTTTCTGTCATGTCTGTAAAGAAATCAACAAAATGTATAGATTTGGATACAGAAGAGCAGATATACCATCTGAAGGTAGGTCTTCAAGATTGTTATAACCTTGCTCCCAAAATAACAACATCAGCTGTGTATGGTGGAGACCTTATTTTTTTTTTTTTTTAATACTAGGAGGTTTGTTAGTTACACTAATAACTTACTTGTTAGTCTCAGCAGACTAGTTTACACTTTATAACTTGAGAGGCCTTATTTTACTGTTCCAGAGTCAGTAACCCTGTTCTGAATAGAAACTTCGGAGATGCCTCATGTTTAGCAGCACTCTTTTCACCCAGCACTTTTTTCAGCAAAGGGTATGCACTTGTTGCACAAGTCCTTTTATTTTCAGTAGTTGTATCTTGCTCTTTGTCTTATCTATAGGAAGTATTTTCCACAGTCAAATGTGTAGATTTATCAATCCTTGTGGAATAAGTTCTTTTAAAATACATCGCCAAAATCAAATTTCTATTTGTGGTTAGTTACACCTTGACGAAACCTTAAAAATGGCAATTAAGAAACAACAATTAAATGTTCGTTTTTATTTATATTGGGGGTTTTTTCCCATCTAGAAGTCGCTAAGTATTACATTCTGCATTGGAAATCATAACTATACTAAGTGAAGTTTCTCTTTTTCTTGACTTTATCCTGTGATTAATTTTCTGTCATGCTTAAACTCATACAGTATGTGTTTTAGTAGGAGCATCATTAGAAAAACTTTCCTGATATTTTGCCAATAAAGGTCAGCCAGGCTAGCTGTCTAATGAGCACAAAATACCTTAGTTCCTTTGTTAGTGATTTTGAATGTGAATGTTATAAAACCTGAAATTTTGTGTAGGTGAAATCTCAGGACCTGTTTGATGAATGGGTAGCAAAACTTCGTCATCACAGAATGTACCGTCAGAACGAAATCTCCATGTTTCCTCATGACGTCAATAATCTCTTCTTCCCTGTGTCGACTACTGCGGACTCTGTCCCTGGTTTCTGTGATTCTACTCCAGGTAGAAAGGTAATAGTTATGATTTATAAATAATTAGCTTTCATCAGGGATTAAGTTAGTCTGATTTGTGTTTATTAAGTAAAAAGCATAATGGAAGTTTGAGGTGGGATTTAAGTTATGATCTAAAATGTCAAGAGGAAAATGGTGTTATTTATTGATTTACTCCCAAGCAGTTTTCTCTATGATGCTGTTAAATTTTATAATATTGTCTCATTGTTTTAATGAAGTAAATTACATTTTCATGATGACTTTTAAAACTGAGTTAGAATCCTCATAATTTTTGAGACATATCTCAGTATTTGTCTAATATGTGCTGGTGAATATTAGTCTGGGTCACAGAAGAGCACTCAGATTTTTTTTCTCTTTAGCATTTTTTCATTTATCCTTTAGCTAATAAAACCTCTCCCCTTTTACATTAATGAATCTGACTGTGCTTACCTGAGGAGTATATAAGAATTATCCAAGAGCCATCACCTGTGGCCACTATTTATATTTTTAACTGAGGTAGAAGCGTTATTCAAACCAATCCAAGGACCATGCTGTAGGTGGGTATGGGATCTGGATGGGTCCAGTCGGCAGTCTGCTTCTCTTTAGGTGAAGTCTGTGACTGTTTCACAAATGACCTGACAAATGCTTAGTCCAGCACCATAACTGATCTCTTTGATGCAGTCTCACGGAAAGTGATTGTGTTCTGCGCCTGAACACAACCTCTGCGCCTTCAGCAGTCTGCCCATTGACTGGCTGACGTTCACTCAAAGAAGCTCTTCTGCTCCAGTTTAGAACCAGTGATCTCTTTTGATAATAATGCCTTTTTTAGCAATATGGTGTTACTTACTATAACTGAAATGGCTCTCTGTTTCTGTCAACTCCTAAGTGTCTCCTAAGCAGCAATCACCTCTTTGTTATCCTGCTATCTAAGGTTTTCTTTTCCCTGGCTATATTGCTGTATGATCTGAGTGGGTTTATTCCCCAATACCTGCAGTTTATCGCTTTGGTAGGACTATCCTGTAACTGAGTATGAGTTTTATCAAACACCAACATGTCCCTGAACAGCTTTTTGCTAGTGGTTGAGAGGGAAGGGATCTGTGCGAGCGGGCAGCTGAAAGAACAGTAACAGGGCTGTTCTGCAAAGAGCTGTCTGCATGCTTTCTGTGGTGCCAGCACGTCTGTGGCTCTGACAGCCTGCTCTTCTGAGGCTGTGTCTGCAAGGAAATGGCAAACTTCCTGTGGCTGTTTAGTGCTTTTCTCCCAAAAGACAGCAGGGCTAGAAGGAGAGAAGAATATTGAGGGCAAAAGTGGAACGTTGCAAAGCCTATGATATATCTATGCCTGTGCTCTCTCTCAAAAAAAAAAAAAAAAAAAAAGGAATAAAAGGAATAAAAGGAGACTCCATGTGACCAGCATATCTAAAATCTATGCTCACTGTCAGGAAACTAACCATTTCTTCTTTGGCAAGAAAGACTTTAATTCACTTCTAATTTATTAATCCAGATTTGCACTGCAAAGAAGCCCTATTTATTTTAATGTGAAAAATAGAAGGGGATAGTTCTTAAGCTGCAGTTAATCACTTTAGCTCTGCTGAAGCTAAATGGAAGTGTGCCAATTTATACCAGCCCTAGCTTGATGTTAGTTGATAACAATCCAGCAGTTAGATTATTTTGAGAAAAATATATCGAGTGAACTTTGCGTTGCATTTTATTTGCTTCTAGAAACACCTGATCGGTTTTCACATCTGTTTTTTTGTTGTTGTTGTGAGGTAGGTGTATGTATCTACATATGTTTATGTGGAATGCTTGGATTCTAAAGCTTAGCCATGCTGATCAAAAGCAAAACTATGCTAGCTGGAGCTACACAAACTCTGTCTTGCCTCATTTCTTGGCAATGCCTACTTCCTTCTTCCCTCCTGCTCATGCCCGTCATGTATATGGGTTCTGGAAAAGTTGGTCATATGAGGTAGATTTCTGAAGAGATAAATGTGGGATTTGTTCACAAAATGCCAGTACAATTTCTCATCTTTAAATTCAGTTTACTTGTGCTTTTAAACGTGCTGGGATTATTATTTGGGTATACGTATATAGATTACTAAAGCTCATAGAGCTTTATGTAGGAATAAAACAGCTAAACTACATAGATTAATTTAAAATAAGTGATTGTTGATGCTTAGAACTGTTGCATACTGACTATATAAATTGACACAGTACTGAATGACACCACGTGGATAGTGCATTTTATTTTATTCTGCAACTCAAGTTGGAGCTTATATTGTAAATTTTAAAAGACCAACTAAGAAAACTGCAACTGACTGAGACGTAGATGATGTTTCCTATGAATAGATTTAAAACTAGTACTACCTGAGTTTTGATATAAGGTGAGCAGGAGGTAACAAAGTTTGTAAAGTGTATGCTTCCGAGAAGAGCCAAACAATTTAGTCGGCTTTTCTCATAACCAGTAAAGTGGTCATGTAATGGCACTTAAGATGAAACATTTCAAGACTGATTTTAAACAAGATATTGACAAAGCATATAATTTGTGCAACTTCCTGATGTAGATATTATTAAAGGTGAAAGGTTTGTAAGGTCTAAAAATAATTAGGCATTTGAATGGCTGTTATTTGTAGTTACGTTAGAGAAGAAAGCAGCATTATAGGCCACAATCAACTGGTGATAGTATCGGGTAGAAATTTCTTCCCATTGGAAACTACTTAATTCTACTGCTTAATTAGCTCTTATACAGAATTTCCAGCATCTCCTGAAGCATCTGATAGTGGGCACTGCTGAAAATGAGATAAGTTTGAAAATGGTTACTGAGACATTCTAAAAGGGTAGTATTTACCCAGATGAGGTGTATGGTCACACATGTATTAAGGCCTGTCAAGCCAAATCCATGCTAAAGTCATACCCCCTAGAGTAAAATTTTTAAATAACATCTAGATGATCTTGCTTTCTTCACTGAAAAATAGCTTTAACAAATATGTGCATGTTACATTTAAGTTATTTTTGGGGCTTCTTTGGGGAACACAGAGAAGGAACAGAATGTCTAACTTTGGTCCTGTTCAGATATGGTGCTTTAACTGTATTAAGTTGACTTAATTTATGCAGAACTTTGCCCTTCCTCAAAATTTAGTTTTCAGCAAATTTTTATGTTTCTTTAGTATTTCTACTGCTTGTGGACAGCAGTCATGTTAGATATCTTGACATTATGCTCAATGACTGTACTCCTAGTCTAGTTCATACACTTTTTTTGCTCCGTGTTATTGACGCCTTCAGTCCTTGTCCCTGATCATGGACCTCAACTGTTGGTTGTCAAAATTTCTGCATACTACATTAAAATATTGTTTGTTAATAATTCATTTGTTCTTCCTTGGAACAGGCGGGCAGCTTGACCAAACAGAATTCGTTGTCAGCTGGAGGTAACTTGTCATTTTCCTTTTCGAGTGATGAGTCCAGGATTTCATCTTGGCTACAGTCTTCTGAAGACATGGAAAAATGCTCAAGAGGTAATGATACTTGAAGGAAGTTGAAAGTAGCCTAATATTTCCCCTAGTTTTTATTGATGAGAGTACTACACTGTAAGTAGTCATTACAGTTAGAGTTTTCTCTGAAACTGGAGGGAGGAAAGGGGTGGTTGTTGATTAAACGGCTACTCACTTGTTTTCAAAAGGACTAGTGATTTCGGATGTGGGAATATCAATTGTGGGCACCTCTTCAAGCAACCTATATATTTCAGTACATTTCTTTTTACATATGAACATCACCTTCAGCAGTAAGATTTGAACTTTCTTAGGCTGGGTATTCAAAAAAGGGAAGCATCCAAAATCTAGTCATTTAAAAAGCACTAAATCTTTGTACTTCAAAGTCACCTTCTGCTTTCATGCTTTCTGAAGAGCATGAAGATCTTTCTCACATTGGTAGTGTCTGTGTGATACTTATTTGGTAACGTTCTACCTACCAGTGAGCTTCAGCCTTAATATAGAGGAGCCTCATGTCTAGCTCTGAATGTACAATTCAGTCTTGATGCCTATGGCATTGTTACCCTCACCATGAGGAGCTCCAACTAGTCCCAAACTGCAGTAATTATCACATTATTCTTATTTTTCTGCAACCAAATATCATGATCATTATACACACCATATAGATGCATTTCAATATTTTGAATTTGAACTTGAAGACAGAAGGATACCAGCTTTTTATCCAGTCACCTAATAATGTGCTTTTAGTCAATGAATAACTTAAGCTAGCTACAATCAAAATAAGACTAACCTACAAAGAAAAAAACTTTCAGTGTGTCTGTTACTTTAGGGCAACTGAAAATATTCTCTTGTTCAAAACAGACCTCTCCAACTGTCACACATATTTACTGGAAATGAACCAGCTGTTACAGAGCATGGATGTTCTTCACAGGACATACTCAGCGCCTGCTATAAATGCTATGCAGGTTTGTTGTTTAAAAAACAAAACCAAAAAAGTTTTCCCTTGCAATTCCAAAAAACAACCCCAAATCCTAAAGGATCAAGGTATTTTTATTTAGCTCTGCTAGTTTTATGGCAATCTGTATTATTTTTGTCCTGTGTGTTGTTAAAAGGTTGGACCTTTTGAAAGCCCAAAGAAGGAAAAGAGAACACACAGGAGATGGCGATCCCGAGTTGTTGGGAAAGAGACTAAAGGAATGTTACAGGTAACTTCAGTCCTTTCAGTGCCCATCTTTCTCCAAATCTTAGTTATTGATCACTTCTTGGTGTGACCAGTTTAGGAAATATGAATCCTTTCTAAGTAGTGTCCTGTGCTAGCTCATTTTAAGTGGTAATATATCAGATAAAACACAAATATGTTGTCATTGGTATATGCAATAGGATCTGTGCTGTTACCTTCAGGACGCTGGCAATGTTTTTTACCCGTGTTTTCAATCAGCCTCTGATTTGGGGGGTTGTGGTGTTGGGGTTTTTTATCAGAACAGATTTTTGCAAATTCTCCAGATAGTTTTGCACACATTTGCATCCAGAGGCCATGTGATTAGATACTTATAAGTGGGGGAAAATAGTATAGCATATGCTACGGCTCTCAATGGGCTTGTTTCTTGGAGTTTTGCCAAATCTCCAGTTATGATATCTTGGGCAAAGTTATATCTATGGTTTCATTTGCCAGGTGTCATCCATTCCAAGCCTATTGGTAATTAACAGTAGTTTTCCCATTTTTCATGTCTCCAATATGTAACCCAGGTGGGTACAATAAAACAGAATTTTCTTTACAGTTTGTAAAAACATCATAAATGGCTATCCTCCTTACAGGTGCCTTCAGTATTTTCTGCCCCTATGAGACTGCATGCTTCCAATCCGAACTTATCTACAATAGATTTTGTAGAGGAGAAAAATTACTCCGATGGCTCTGAAACATCATCAGAATTTACTAAAATGCAAGAGGACTTATTTCACATTGCACATAAAGGTAAATGAAATTGTCTTTCGTATGTGGTTTTATATCATCACAATTTAAGTAATGATGTGATTTTAATGTTTAGAAAAAGCAGAAAACGCCCTCCCTCCCTTTAATTTCCTTGAGGAATTGTGAATGTTGAGAACTTGAGTCATTTGAAAAAAGTGGCTTAATCATCACATATTTTTACTTTTTATTTAATAAAGGACAGCCCTTTGTTTTATGTGCTAAAAGCCTAGATTGTATTTTTTTGCCACAAAGTAAAAATCCTAAAATCAATTGCTATAAAAAAACCAGCAGATTATACTCTTTCGTGTTTGCATGCATATGTGTGTATATGAGCACATGTATGTTTGTATATTCGGCGTGCTTCACTGTATTTCAGAGTCAACATTTGTTGGTGATGCAAGGGTTGCTATGGTAGTAACCTATTTTTAGTGAATACAGAAGAGTAAAATCATGTAAAGCAGCCAGAGGGGCAGCTTGACTAGAAATGTTTCTTCTCTCAAAATCATTTTTCACTAGCAGTGCTTTGCTCCATCACCCTCGCACCAGAAATATTTTTATTGTTTAAGTGATCTTGGTGAGGAAGGCACTTAAGCATTTATATCTGAAAGATTTTTGGAAGTATTGGCTTTGTCCCCTTTTGCACAAGATAATGGTTGATGTTATCAATAAGCAGTCTTTGCTTATTTTTCACCTCCGGTGCCAATGTATCTTGATTCCATTACGTAAGGAATGCATTCAAGTAGTAAACTTTATGAAAAGTCAATTATAGTCAAAACTGATGTATGTTTTCCAAAAAGAGAAAAGAAGTGGGGGTGGGGCGTAGTTAGAAAAGTTGCTGTTAAGCAGAGCAAAGAAATTACCTACTCAAGATCATCTTACCTAAAATGTCCATGTCAGAAATTTTGATTAGATTGACCCATGCGTTTGAGGGGACAATTGACTTGGTGCTATTTAATACAGTATTGTTTTATTAAGAGTACAAAGAGTTTTTTTCCAAAGTTGCTATATACCACATCCCTTCCAAAAAAGGGTAGTGAAGAAAACTTTTGCTTTAGCTTTTGATACAAATTAAATAAAATGTAACATTAGTACTTTAGTATGTAATAATTCTTCAAAATTTAAGTTAGTGTACAACTTATTAAATGACATTTAAGGTCACTGAAGATTCTGGTTATGCCATCTACATATGAAAGGCTAACAAAATAGATTATAGTGGATATATCTTCTTCCCCACCCCCTGTGATACTGTTAAAGTTTTCTTCAAATAGGTTAAAGTATGAGAATTAGCTTTGGTAATGGTTTGCAGTGTTGAAATATACCTTCAGAATATTTTCTTAGAAGAGTAAATTAGGTTACATCAAACACTCAATGGAGTGATGATTAGAAGAGAGGTATTGGAGGTTTCTTGTTCTTTGCCCTTTCCATGCATCCATGCTCAGATTTTATATCTCCATTTCCCTGTAAATGGATACATTTTTGCATTGGCAGTTCTTATGACTGTATTACAAGACTTGATTAGGCCCTCAGAAATCCTCTAATTCTCCAGTTAGATGAATGTTGAAATCCTACATAAACAAATATTACTCGAATAAATTTTTATTCCTTGTCGTTAAAGAAAATATTAAATGTCTTGAAAGTAAAAAAAAAAAGGAAAGTGCATTTCCCCTTTAAAAATCTAGTGATCTTAAATTTGCATGATCTGTTGTCTGATTTAAATGTTTCAGGCTGGTGATACTGGCTCAAGAAGGAGTAGAAATAGCAGTGTAACGTGCACAACATTCAGGATCTGACCCTTTGAGTCACTAAATCATCTAACAAGCTGAAATTTTTTTATCCCAAAAAGAGATAACAAAACTCAACGCCACAGTTGACTTGCTTGTGGGGAAACTACTAACCCTATAGCTGTGGCACAGTATGTGTTATAGCTGCTTTTTTGATTATTTTTTTTCTATTTCATTTTTTTTCTTCCCTCTCTTCTTCTCCCACACTGGAATCCTTAAAGGAATGTGGATTAGAGTCATGACCACCTGAAGATTCAAGCTAATTGGGGAACAAAAGCAAGTGAAGAGCAGATGTGGTTAGTTAGCTTTGTTGCCATCTGTCACAAATAATCAGAGTAATTTTGACTGCGGCTAATATAGTCAACACGGTAGCATTCACCATAAACATTTCTCCTACTAAAATATCTACTCTATAACCTTGATTAATATTACTTATTTTTAGTAACCCACCCTGGATCTCTCAACCTAAATTCTTGTTTCTGTCACCATAAATGATGTTTCACTGAAGTTTTAAGTAATTGGTGTGTATACAATTGGTAACTGTTTTTAACTGTCACTTTTTACGAAATGGTTCTAGTTTACTTCACCTTGAGGTCAGCTTTCAGCACCATAGCTACAGAGAGAGAAAAGCTGAAGCAGATGCTGGAGCACAATGCATCCTCATCTCCATCTGCACAAATAGTTGGCTTGAAGAATGCCTTAACATCCGTAAGTGAAATGCTGAAGTTCAGCAAGCTTTATTGTCATCAGATACTACTTTTAAATTTTATAGTAGTTAATTTCTGTTTCTTTCGTGTCTGTTCTGTGCTAGAATTTGCAGTATTGAATCATAGTAGTTATTATATATGGTGTTTTTCAAAGACTCCTTCCTAAATGTTAAAGGTATTGTGAAGTCACTGAAGTTTGATAGATTGATTTAGGTATAATCTGTTGATTTGATGTTAAGGATCAGAGGGCTGCTCTGTGACGATGAGTCTACTTTGTCTCGAAACATACACTGTTTAATCACTCAGTTCTGGTAGGTTGCGGGTTTCCTTTTCCTTTTCTTTTCCTAAACAGCACTCAAGTATTCACTGTATGACTTGGCATAAAATAAAGGTGAGAGTGGTTGAAAGCGCTCAGCTGTCCCTTCTAATGTACTAGAGCTTCACCATGCTGCACCAAGACACTGCAAAGCAAATTCAAGTACAACTTTTTTATATTGACTTCCAACCTTAATTATCTGTTAGTCGTCTTACAGTCGCCCAACAGCAATAGAGCTGTTAGGGCAGAGTTCTAAATGACAAAAGATTGTGCTTTTTATAAAGGTGGGGGTTTTTGGTTGGTGTGTTTTTTGTAATTGATTGAGACCAGAACTTTCAGGTTGGTCATGTTTGAATGTGTCAGCCAAACAGTGGTCTGATTTCAGAGCAATGAGGGCCATCATTACCATGGTCTTAAAATTTCAGTGTTTGTTGCAAATTCCTAATCAGACGCAGGGGAGACTCTCTGGCATTGATAAATGTGATATAGAGCATTTTAGAATTATTTCAATATGACACCTTTCTTTTGCTTTACAAAAGCTGCATATGGTTATATTTTGTTAAGCGTATAACATGCCTCTTTGCCTGGACCTTCAGAGGCCGTGATGTCTTCATAGCATTAAAAGCTGAAACCTGTTGCATAATAACTATACTCACTCACTTCCACTTCTTTGGTTTTGGCTTTCAGATGTTCCACCTCTGATATTTGAATAGGTGACTTTTATTTTTCCAGTGTTATTTGTCTACCATTTTATATCAAAAAATCCATTTTAAGATTTCTGAACTCAGTGAACACTCAGCTTAGCATGAAATTTTTTTTCTGAGCAATGAAATTCTGTTGTCCATCTTCTTCCTCTAAGTGTCTTTTAAAAGTCATGCTTTTAGGTCTTATCTGATACTTAGTAAGCCTTTTGTAGCCCATCCGGAAGTCATCTGTGAACCTTGGCAGTTTCAGCAGAGGTTAACACCTGTGAGAGCTATTCTTAGCCCGCAGATCTGTAAAGCCATGATGCCAACAGAAATTTTCTCACCCTGTACAGCAAAGATCCTGTAGGAGAAAGGAATAAGCTTCCTTTGAAGATGTGTGGAAGCACAGATACGATAAACTTGACATATCTCTAAGACTTGCTTGCAAGAGAGTCCTGTGTTGATGATGTTTGACTTAGTGTTTGTTGTTGTTCATTTCAGTTTGTTTTCTGTACATGAGGAACAAAAAATCAGACTCACAGGTTGAGAGCTATCAAACGTAAGTCTGTTTTGCTCTCATCAGCCTGGCAGGGGAAGAAAAGTGAACAGATTTGAAGTGGATAAAACATCACAAAATTAGCATCTCTGCCTCCGCTTCTCTCTCATTAAGATAGTATCCTTGACCTACACACAGTCTAAGAAAAGCAAATACAAAATGGGGAAAGTACAGTATTTTTATTTTTGGGGGAGGAAGAAGACAATAGAAGGAAGAAAACCCTTTGTAGCAAACAATGAAAATTGGAAGATGCTATTATGGGAAAGCTGTGTAAATTCTTTTTCACACTTATTTGATGTTGTGGGTATAATGCTGTCCGCTTGAACACTTGACACGGAAGCGTTACATGGAAGCGTTATATGCCTGTATGGCGAATTCAGACCACACATATGTAAAGCCAGAAATTACTTTCTCCCCTCCATCATCACTTTGAGCTTACGGTCTTTCCTGCCCTCAAGACTATTTCCAACAAAAATTACTGTCGAAATCAGAAGCATTTGTGGGACAAAGTGGATGTGTAAACAGTAGGGTTCTCCACATTCTAGTATTGATTCAGATCACTAAAATGGGCAGTTAGTCTTCAGTACTGTTCCAAAATAGTAACCTAATCTTTTTTTCTCAGAGATATTTTCAGGGTTGCATTCTCTTCCTACAAGTCTACTCTAACTGACATCTGTTCATCAGATGCACCCAGCATGAGTAAATAACATGTTACAAACATGAGTTTGCAGTAGAGGCTTTTTATTCTAATCATTGCCATTGTAAGCTGATAGGACATAAATTGTACCTGTACCTGTCTGAATTTAAGTCTTATTTCTCTGTCAGTGGAAGGCAAAGGGAACTGTCAGTATACCAGGCTGATGGGAAAATCAAATGTTTCTGGATGTGGCAAGAGTAAGAATTAATGTTGAGAGAAGCTAAACTGGAGATAGGGGTGAAGGAAGCGAGCTTCAAAAGAAAAAAGATGCACAAAATTCATTTATAACTTATTAAATCAGCTTGCAAAACCTGGTAACTTGAAATATCCCTGCCATCTTTGGCTTTTTTCCTCCATTTATGTGTCTTTTTCCTCGCACTGAACAAAAATAGTTTTAATTTGAGAGATAACGAACAACGTTTGAAGCATTTATA
This sequence comes from Fulmarus glacialis, assembly GCF_000690835.1. NCBI lineage: Eukaryota > Metazoa > Chordata > Aves > Procellariiformes > Procellariidae > Fulmarus > Fulmarus glacialis. The sequence goes on along the minus strand of NW_009227381.1, from coordinate 38,343 downwards.
ATAAATAATTTGCTGAACCAGTAAAAAATCATGTGGTGGTGGTGTTTTATACTGCACTTTAAATACTCTTCACCCCTTTTTACACAATAAAGCCACGTTCAAGTTAGTTGAGAGAACTTTATAGCCCCAATATTTTTGTTAAATATTCCAGGCAATAGCACAAAACACAGATCTTAAAGACCGGTTACGCAGAATACATGCCGAGTCTATGATCCTTGATTCAGCATCTAATGCAAAATCAAGTCCAGATTTGGTGAAGGTGGGTATGGATTTCCTCTTTCAGTGATGTCTGTTCCTCAAGCCCCTACATCTAGACAGCACTGCATAGCTGCATCTTGTCCTGTTCTTCGTGTCTTCCCTATGGTGTCTTGTGTTAGTAAAACAAGTCCGCTTTCATGGTTGTGAGTAATTTCTGATGATGCATTGCGTAATATTTGATTTCAGAGACTTTCCTTGTGAGCAGTTTTCCTGAGCACACTTTCATTGCTTTTTGCTACTGGTTCCTGGTGTTCTCCCTCGCCTCCTGCCTGCTTCCCATTCAGCATGAAAAGAGCTGCCGCCTTGTTACCCTCATGCTACTGTTTCTCTCCCCCTTATTCCCTTGTTAACTTTCAAGTTCTGTAGTTCTTTCTGTTGCCTGTCTACATATTGTTAGCCCAGAACACTAGCTACCAGCGTGGCTCGGGTAAGGTTTAGAACAACTATCAGACATTTCCATGAAAAGAACAAAGAAATGAGATGTACAAGAGCCCTTTCAGCCATTTAGTTTTCTTTGTGTGAAGCCAAGGAGTCTTCTACATATCCAGTTAGCCAGTTCGACACGTACTGATGTTCAGATAGTTTTTTGGCTTGCTGCAGAATGCATGTGAATATGGTGTATTTATAGGTCATAGGATCTAGGTGTTAATGGTGCTAGTGAGGGAAGCAAGAACTGTGTTATTTCTGATGGATTTTCCTAAATGTTAACTCATACAGAAACTTCTGCTGTGCTTGTAGTATAAATCTTTCATTAGAACTTGAGTGAATGTAACTCGGGGGGTTTTATATAACTTATTATTTCCTTTTATTTTTAAAGACAGTTTAGTCATTCCATCTGTTCACGTCTGGTTTAGTTCTGTTTTAGTAGAGTTGTTTTGGTCATATTTAGCTGTTCGTGGGTTTTGGTTTGGTTTTTTTTTTTTTCTTTAAGGTAGTTGATCATTCTAATCCCTTTTGCTTTTAATCCCATGAGAATTTGAACAGCACTTAAAGTGCTATCCAGACAAGCATTAATGCATTGTTTTTTAATTTCAGGAGTTCTTTATTTTCTTCTTTAGTGGAGGTCCTTGCAATGACAATGGATTATTTCTGAAACTTGTTCTATGCACTATACACACACACACGACAAAAATAGCTTTCAAAAGGTCCTTTAGAGGTTTCATTCACAAATTCTCTCTGGCACGGTTTGGGATGGAACTTAAGGATGAAATCACTTACACTGGAGAAGTTTTGTTTTAGATTTGTCTGAGGACTATGATACAGTAGTGCTGCTGTGAGGAAGACAGGGCCACTGCACAAAACTTGGCTCTAAATGATACATCAGGTATGATAGACTGGTGAAAATTGAAGCAGTATAAACTAGTATCTCAAGCCTTTGCATAAGGTAAAAGTTTAGTTTGTCTATTGGGCAGTTTATGTTGTAGTTTATCATGCCGGAGTGGGAACATGAAAGAAGACAACCTGAAACTCTCATGTGATAGCTATAAAAACCTGCTGGTTTTTTATGAGCCTTTCCTGCTCACCTTCCTTCTCATATTCAAAATAGTATTGGAAACAATCCCAGTAGCAATGCTGATGTGTGTAAGATTTTTTTTTTTTTTTTTTCCACTTGCAGGCTAGTGTAACTGCCTTCCCACAGAAGAGACAATGTTGAGGTTTCCTCTGTTCTTGCTGCTGTATCAGAAGTTGGTTGTTTTTTTTTTTTAAAAAAGTCTTTTTTATGATAACGGTTTGGTTTGTTACCATGTCACCATTATCAGCACGTACTGAATAAAATTCCATACTACAGTAAAAACTACCAGCAGAAAAGCTTTGAAAGAAGATTTGTCAGTTTGATTATAGATTTGTCAGATTGTTCGTTATGTTAAAACACTACAATTCCTGCAAAATTATGATAGGGCAGTCATGGTTACAAGTTAGTAAACCATCTCATGCAGAAAAGTTTGAAAGCAGCTAATACGCTCCTTTGGGCCAGCTAGCCCTTTTTCTTAGTATTGATGGAGTTATCAGGGAAAACAATAGTGCACAATGTTCTCCAACTTTTTTACTGCATCCACAGAATGAACCAAGTCTCACTGGTCACCCCACCTTTGCTAGGCCACCTTTTGGAACTCTGCTTACGCCAATGATCTGTAGAGCTTCCATGGGAGGAGTTACCAGGATCTCTGTGGCAGTCAAACGTGCCTGCAGCAGCAAAAGCAATGTCACTTACGTGGCTTTGATAATATGTTGGTTTTGGTTAACATGGAGCTATCTCAGGTGTGGATATGAAGGAAGGCTTTCCAAAGCACAGCACAGAAAATTATCTAGTGAAGAAAGAGAGCCAGGAAAGCATTGCTATTATATAGAAAGCAACTTCGCCCCTCTGAATTTTGTATGCCATTGCACTACAGGCTTTGCATTAAGCAAGGCTTGGGCAGAAAAGACTAATTCATTTGCTAAGATCAGAAGGGAATGTGAATCTAGGATGTAATATAAAGAGATGGGAATTTTGTTCTTTTGGGGGCTTTTTGATGATACACTTGTGTATCACTCAAATCACTCAAATATCAAAGCATTTTTACATCCTTTTTTTTCTTTTTTTTTTTTTTTTTTTGAGGAAAAACTACATGCAGCTCCATAACTGATTTACTGAATATGCATTGGGTTTTTTTCATTCTTTTTTTCTTCTTCTCTTTGGTCTGTTTTACTTTGGTTTTAAATCCCTCTTTGAAAAACACATGCTACCTTTCACTAAATTGGAGAGGAGCATGTGCAATCTTCTCCCAGTGTTTTACAGCCCTTTAAATTATGTGACTGTGGAATTGCATGCATGAATGCTATTTGTGCTACTTCTGCTCTCAAAACTTTTTATTTCTTTTCAACAGGAAAATTCGAGAGAAGAAAGCAGAGGTCTGGTTCACCAGGTCTCCAATGAAAGCAGACTGTCTATAGCTGACTCTCTCACAGAATTTTTTGATGCACAGGAAGTCCTACTGTCTGCTAGCTCTTCAGAAAATGAGGTGTGAGCATTAAGATTGACATCATTCTGATGTAATTTCTGATCTGCTACTTGACGTGCAGTCTTTCTGAGTGCTAACTGCACATCACATGACTGCCAGAAAATGAAAATTTTCAAAACATTTAGAAATTAATATGCTGCATGTTTTTATTTCTTGTCATTGTCTCTTCGCAGGAAAATGTAACAATTATTATGGAGAAGTCGTATATGCACATTGAGGCAAATGGCAATTAAGTAGCTAGTATGCAGATACTGCATATATTGTACTCTCTGCCTTGAGTCATTATACAGGTGCTTAAGAAATTGTATTATAGAAATATATATTCATACCTGTCCGTGTGGTACCTGTAGGTACCTTGGGACTGATGTCATGCACATTGAAACTTAATAGCTCATTTTGTCACCTATCTTGGACTCCATAAAAGCCTTGGCTTTTGATATGAGGAAAGCCTTCTTAGCTGTGGGGTCAAGAAGATGAAGCATGTCTCCACTAAAAGAATAGTTGAATTTTCGATGATGGTGATCTCTCCCAAACTCAGTTTTGTCTTCTTAGGACTTCTTAGTACTTTCGTGTAATACTGAAACACAGCTTAAACAGTTCAAATCTGTTAAAACAATAATTGCAGCAGAAAGTAATGATTTTCATATGCATATGGGGTTATTTTAATGAGTGATGTATCTTGCTTATTTCTCCACCCCACACTCAGGTATCGGATGATGACTCATATGTAAGTGATATCAGTGATAATGTCTCAGAAGATAACCTAAGCAATGACATGGAGAATGAAAGACAAACTTTAGGTAAGTTCAGTGTTTTATTATATCATGTTTTGAGAATTTTCTTTGTTTCTTTTTGTTTGGGGGTTTTTTTTTCTTCTCTTACTAGAAATAATTTGATATTACAGATTTTGCGATGTAAACAGCCTGTGTTTTTTCTCTTACAGCCTCAGATTGGTTTTGAACAGCACATTCTGGCTAATCTGATTAACAGGGCCTGGGCACTGTTGATTAAGCAGGATGGTGGTTCTGTATCAGTAGAGAAACACCTATTTTCTTGGCTTCTTTGGTGCAACTCTCACTTCTTTTCAGTTCCTTTCATGGCCACAGGATTTTTCAAAGTAGCAAGGCCTAGCTGCTTTTTTTTTGAAAAAGTAGTTTTCTTCTTGTCACTCTGTTTTTTCAGTCTGCAATTTCACAACCGCATTCGTAGTTCTGTTGTTTTTACCAGAACTCAGTGTTTAAAGGAACATGAGAGTAATTACACACTGGCAGGCCTGATGTATGACCATAAGGATTTCTTTTTTGCATGTTTTAATCATGATAGTCTTGTTAGTACATATGTTTATTTAACTGTCCTGTTAATTAGAGACAGAATCAAAAAAAGAGGGAGAAGAATTCATCATAATAAACTAATTGGCTTTGTGCCTTCAACTCCTTTCAGCTAACCACAATGTTCTTCCTGCTCTATCAATATATTTTTATCTTCAGAAATGCTGAACAGTTTTATCTTCAAAAATGCTGAACAGTGGTTTCTTACTAGCAGCTGTTTCCTGATTGTCTCCAAGGACCAGTGGATCCCTATGAACTTGGATAGTTTGACATGCCTAGAGATCTGTTGTATTCTGTAACTGTTTAAAAATGAAGATTTTTTTTTTTTTTTGAAAGATAGGAAAGAATACAGATTGATTTATGTCATGATCTGGACCTTAGAATACTGTACGAGTGTGGCTGTTCATCTTCTTGTAACAAAGACTATCACTGAAGCTCTTCCATATTAGCAGCACCTCCACATGCTTCTGGTACCTGCTATTTCTGTGCTTTGGGCAGCCTGCCACTCCATTAATAGCAAACTGGATGTCTTTTTCCTATGGGGCTTTAGCTGAACCATAAGTTGTGGGATTATGATAAAATCCTCTGGCCACTGTAATGTAGAAGGTCAGACCAGATGATGATAATGGTCCAGTCTGGCCTTAAAAGTCATTAAGTCTAGCTGGAGGTCAGATGTCTTTATCTCCTTCAGTATTATTGCTGGCCATTTGTCTCAGCTCTTGCAAACCAGAACTGCATGGGCTTTTCTTTTCATGGGGGGTGGGCAAACTTCACTGTATAGAAAATTTGGTATCTGAATATATTAGTTGTTTCTCTACTCTGTTTTGTCACCGGTTTACCCCAATTAATGGGCTGGTCCAGAATATGTAGTTCAGTCAATTAGTATTCTGCTTTTAATCAGAAGCTGTCAAAGGACATAGCCAAATCCCATTTCAGAGAGCTCCTTTGAACTAGGATAAATTTTTAGCATTTACCTCCTTCCTCTCCAGATATCCCCTCATTCCTGAGATATCTAAGGGAACATCCTTCTTTTTGGCCTCCTCTGATATTAAAGAAATTCTTCCAAGAGGGAAGTATAGGAGCCAACTTCTTAACTCTGAACGGTACAATTGTTTCGGGTAGATTTTTTGATTAATAATGTCCATGCCATTTTTATGCAAAAAGAAAGAGATAGGCAGTAGACTGCAAATAATTCACCTGTCTTTGTTACAGTAACTTGGTCGTATGAGGTATTAGGACTTCTGGTTTGTGAGTGGCAGGAAAGATGGAAACTTCTTCCACAAAATGTTGAGACTGCTGCTTACACTTGAAAACCTCCATCTGAGGCATGGGCTAGCATACATGGCAGTGATGGAGAAGTTAGCCCTTGTGGTTATCTGTACTTTGCCACTGCTGGAAGCACTGCTGATACCATGCTTATGTCAGTGGACCAGCAGAGGAAATACTGATTGAAATCGTGCATTTAAGCGCAGAGATTCTTTTGGGCATGTGCAGCATGGGAAAGATGTGCTGCCCAGTGCTGTTTTAATTCCTCCAAGACAAAGCTGTGTGAGGAAAGCCAAATGAGGACAGGGGTTGACAGACTGGGGCTATACCTGAATGTCTCCAAATGGTAACTTATTCTAGGGCAGGAGCTTCCTAGGTGCTTCTAAGGACGTGTGAAGATAAAATATGTTCTTGTAGTGGCAACCGTATTCCTTTCTGAAACGAGACTGAGGTACAGCTAAGCAACGTACTCACTTCAGACTAGTGCCTGTTGCAAAAGCTTGTAGCTCTATTTTGATCCTACCACAAATCATTTTGTGGCACACTTAGAACTATTTATCCTGTTCTGATTGCTTTGACATAGCAACACAGACCTCAGATATTTATGTCAAGGACTCTTGACATGAGTCCTTTTTTTTTATCTTCAGCAAACCCATAGCTCCACAGCTTTTCCAACTTTAAAACAGGCCATTTCTCCACCAACGTATGGGTGTATCTAAAAGCTAACATCACTAAATTTTTTTAAATGCTAAGCACTGTGGGGAGCACTGTGGAAAAGCCTGCATGTAAATCTGTGGTGCAGTAAATTTCCCGGGTAGGAGTATTCAGAAAAGTAGGAAAAGATAGGTAGGAGTTTTTATTATGCTTGGATCTATATGTTACGCCTTGCCTTATGAGAAGTGTCAACTTAATTGAAGCTCTGTCAAGGAGGGAGGTTTTATGTCCCTTAAACAGATAGGAATCCATCTCTGTTACAAATAAAATAGTTATAATATTTACTTTTTCAAATTCAGTGGAAAGCCTGAGCCTTTCTTATAGCCTTTAAGGGGAAGGAAGGTAATTTTTTATGCATCTTTTGTACCTCAGGCATTTACCTCAGTTAACATACAGAAATTAAAATCTTGTTCTTAATTTTATCGTTTTTATAAAAGGCTATCTTCAACCACAAGTGAAATACTTGAATGAATTGTGAGGGTGGAAGGAAGTTTTGACAGAAGAAAGATGGTTGCATTTTAATCTATGTTTGCAAAGGGGATGAAACTAAGTAAACAGTGAATTGACTTGTTCTGCCACTTCCTTCCTTTTCAGACTGTATTTCTGAAAGTGGAATTGGATGCAATTCTAAACGAAGAACATGTTTACCAGCTCCATGTCCTAATACGAGTAACATCAGCCTATGGAATATCCTGAGAAATAACATAGGAAAGGATCTCTCCAAAGTGGCCATGCCTGTTGAATTAAATGAGCCACTGAACACCCTTCAGCGTCTCTGCGAGGAGCTTGAGTACAGTGAACTATTAGATAAAGCAGCACATACGCCTAACCCATTTGAACGGATGGTAAATGTGTTATTCCAAATACTTAGTAACATTCAGTATAATTAGAATAGAGTAAATATAAAAACAATCTACCAAAGAAATGAAGATGTTCTGTTCCATTTTTCTTTTTCTTCCAGTTGAGAGAGGCAGAGTCTCCAAACGTATGTCTGTACATATGTACATACCCACTATTTTTGACTCTTCTGCATAATTTCTGTTGCTTTGTCAGGAAGTCTCTCTCCTCAAGTACCTTGCTGTCCTGCAAGGTTAAACAAAGAAGTAGTTTAGTTCTGTTTTTCAGCTCTTACTCTGTAAGATTAAAAATTTACAGCAAAAAGGGAGGGGAGGTTGAACTAATATACTTCCCTCTTGAATATGAAAGCTACAATATATCTTTTTTTAAGGGTGTCTAATCTGGTAATACATTTGTGCATAGAGGATGCTGGATCTTCCAGCCCTACACTACTGTGATACGTTTATATTAACTAAATGAGCTCCATTTGTTTTAATAACTGATTCTGTGAAGTTTTGGGGTTGATCCAAAATGTTCAGGATCTCAAAACCGGGCAATATGAATGTATGTTTGGTACAATAATGGTGTCATCTTCTGCCAGTGCAGAACCCTGAATTCAGCATTTGGCAAAAGAGCAAGAGAAAAATGCATTTCGGTTGTTCTGCTTCCAGGTGCACAAGAGCTACTTAATATGTAAGCCTGTAAATAAAGGATTAAAAGCTCTCTAAATTCTCTTACATGGAAGCTATAGATTGTCGTTTAAACGGAATTAAGCCTTTTCAACTCAATATATCTTATCTTAAAATGAAGTTATTAATGAATGTAAATAGTTGTGTTATAAATACTGTTTGAAAAGCCTCTTGCTCCATTCTGACACTCTTCAAGGGTTACAATTTAGTGTCTTTTCTCAGGACAGAGGGTGTGGCTATTAACTGGGGTTTTCAGTGCATAGCTTTTTTTGTTCTCTTGAGAACATATGTTAAAAGGAAAAGGAAATGAGCAGTAGTTGTTCATATGGGAGTGAAAAGGAGCCTTTTCCCTCCTTCCTACACCCAAGCGTCTGTTAATTACCTAAGAATGGAGTATTCTTTGCCTTTGAGAAATTCCTGAGGCAAAATTAATGCTAGCTGTTGCTCATCAAAACTCGTCCAATACTTCCTGTGCCATGTTTAGGAAAAGGATAATTGGTAGATCCATGGATTCGCAGACCATAACTATAAAAGCCAGTTATAATACAAAATCTAACAGTGATTTTTAAGGCTACTGCTTTGAACTGTGTTGTAGAATGCTGAAGTGTTTCAAACAGTTTTCAGAAATGCTATTTTCAGTTGATGAAATTTGCAGTGTTTGACCCTAATAACTCCATCCCTAGACCCTTGAATGACACACTGAAAATTGAACAATTCTCTAATGTGTGAGCTAGTGCTTAACTTGCAGGAGGCATGCATGTTTGTAGTCTGCAAATGATGGGGAAAAATACAGAATCTGTTGTCAGGATAAGACCTTTTTTTTTTTTTTCTTCTGTTAAATCAGAATGTGTAGCAAAAATTGTGCATGGCTGTGGTAAATTAATTAATCAAAATTCCACGTATGTTATTCCCAGGTGTATATAGCTGCATTTGCAGTCTCTGCATATGCGTCCAGTTACTACCGAGCTGGAAGTAAGCCATTTAATCCTGTGCTTGGAGAAACCTACGAATGTATTCGTGAAGATAAGGGTTTCCAGTTCTTTGCGGAACAGGTACTGTATGCTGCAACCCTTGGATTTGCTACTTCATACACTGCTTAATTCTAAATGCATGGCTGGAATCCTCTGGAATTAACAGCAAAATACAAAATTACTTTACATAACCTGAGCCCAGCAAAACTCAAGGGACATTGCAGAATTATAAATGAATAAAATTGCTTTTTGAGGAAAGTCTGCTAAGTCTGGGATTGAATATGACAACCAACAGCTGACACTCAAGAAGCAAGGGCTGGCAGGCTGCCTACTCCAGTAACTAGATAACTTGGTTAAGTAGAGTGCAATTCCCCATGCTGAAATCTGATCACGACTGCAACAAGCGTTCACATTCTTGTAATTTTCTGTTATGTGTGATCATTAAAAATACTGTATCTTCAGCTGTTTAATGTCTTCTTTTACAACAAATATATCCCTTGCGTGAGTTAATCAACCACTAGTATTTTCTATGGCACCATGAATATTTCTGCTTCCTGTCCAAATACTTTGTGGGCTAAGCCTTTCAGATCTGGTACCACAGCGTAGTAGGTGAAGAATGTATACAACACATCAAGGTCTGAGTGTTTATGAAAATAATTCCCCAATAGGAGAATAATTATTAAGTATGGGTGAAAAATATTAAATTTAAACCAGCCAAGTTACCAAAATTGCTAAGCTTGAGACATATGTTAAAAAGAGATAAAACTTAAATAATCTGGTGCATAGCAGTGTAAGAATGATTGAAAGCTGTCTCATTCTGTCTAAACATAACAAAAAAAAAAATTACAAGAAGTGTAGTGGGCAAGGGTGTACAACCTAGAAATTCGATCAGAGAAAGCCTTCTAAGAGGCTTCCTTTAGGAAACAAAAAGTGTTTTTGACCACCTCTGAAGATAGAACATTTTGTACATTATGTTTTAGAACTGATAAAAAGGAGTGCTATGTGATCTTTCCTTAGTCTTGGAAAATGTCACAGGCAGGAGTAAAAATAGGGGGGGGAAGAAAAAAAGCAAAACAGTCAAAGCAAGAGTCAAATTTAAAGTTCAAGTAGTGTATGTGGTTCTCCATTGTGTTACTTCAGTTCTAAGATGATGGGTGTAGAGCATTGCAGTTACCAGTGTAACATCAAATTGGAGTAACAAAGTGATGAATAAAGGTTGGTACTGAGCTTAATGTTAGATTGAATTAAAGAAAGAGATTTTCACCTGAATATTGGATAAATCAGTACAAAGGGTACCTTTTCTAAAGGATTTTAATACATGAGGGGGCTTGGGCTATTAACTATTATTCTAATACGTGCAATAAGTGATATGAGTTTATAGAGTGGTAAAGTTACTGTAATAGTATGGGGTGGAGGAATATTAGGAAGGGAGGGCAGTATAGGAGGAAAGAAATTTCATGCAGCTTACGAGCATTAAATATTTCTCTTTGCATCAGGAGCTGTTGTTTATTGCTTGTTTGTGCAAGCATTTTGATGCTTACTCTAGATAACTTGTTAGTGCAGATAGTATGTAATCCGTGGAATAGATAGGCAAAATGTATAAAATAACAGAGATTCTGTTCTATTACTAGAGTGAGTTTAGAATAACTCCACTTAGCACCATGACCTTACTCTGGAATTATAACAGTTTAAGTGAGAGCTAAGTTTAACCCAGGTATTATAGTGACATCTGGGGTTAATC
>NW_009227381.1:0-27477 GCF_000690835.1 Fulmarus glacialis | reverse complement strand
TATTTTTTTTTTTTTTTTTTTTTTTTTTTAAAACCAAGTAGAGGATGTTCAGTAAATAACTGGATGCCTGCAGAAAAAATGTTCGATAACAGACTTGCAAAATGAGTAACAAAGAAGAAAGTAAAACTGCATTTGAGCCATGTAGGTGGTTAAGAAATTAAATTCATAGTGGGAAATAGCATTTGACTTGAAAATGAAGTTGTCTGTCAAAAGAACAGTAGGCATTACACATCAAAGAGTTAGTCCTGGTCGGTTGTTAGTCGTCTTTACCCAGAAGGGAGAATTTACAGCCAAGGAGGAGTGGCTGCTTTCACTTTATGAAGTTACTTTATTATTTACTATTCCCTTTTAATAGTCTGCATTGTGTATTTCTTTATTTACTCACAGTTCTTGCTTGCTATTTTGGTGGTTGCCCTAATTCATGTATGTGCTATTACCCAAAGCTGATAAAATGCAGTGCATGTGGTTAGTGTTTCGCACTAGAAACACCTGAGGCGTCACTACTGCAGTAGTAGGGGTTGCTAGATGGAATTTCATGGCTTGATTTCTCCACCCGTGGCCCCCTCAGAGATGCTGATCACTGTCTCCTCCCTCATAGTCAGGGTTTTGTCGGTATTTACTGTACAGAAGAATTTGGCCCTTTGTTTTTTATATTTTTGTCTGTGTGCTTAAAGTGCTGCTTCTGTTAATATATTAAGGGGGCCCTAAGGGTAAATGTAATTATCACATTAGAGACAATGTACAAAATATATAGTTAGATTTTCACTCGATGAACAAAATTCACAGGCCTTTTAAAATAAATGCTTCCCATTTCTTTCAAGGCTTCGTAGGTCTCAGTACATTATTAATCTCACTGACTCCCCCTTCAGGACCCAACTGCAAAAGGAAGGTAAATGTTCAATTTGTAAATGCCATATATGAATGAAAAATGAAGGAGGGAAAAAAAAAAAAAGAACCCAAACCAAAATGACTGTTCAAGTGTTAATATGTCCATCTTTGTTTTCTCCTTTCATGTCTTGCTATTAGGTCAGTCACCATCCACCTATTTCTGCATGCCATGCTGAATCTGTGAATTTTGCTTTTTGGCAAGGTAACTCTTCAGTCTATCATTTAATTTTACAGTGTTCATAATGTTTTCATTGTGTATCTAACATGAAATATCCAGAAATGGTGAAAAGGTGAAATTCCCTGCTTAAATAACATTAATCAATTATTCTTTTCATGTACAAATATCTGCATTTCTTTAAAATCAGGTTGGTTTGTTTGTTTGGCAGGGGGGGGCTTTAGCAAAGAAGAGTTGTACCTCAAGCTATTTCTAAAACAAACAAGCTAGAACACAGCTTGAAAAACTACAAGTTAAATCCTGAGCCTTGGCAGATCTTGTAAACCTGTTCTGAAAAAAATTTCCAAAAATGAGCATAACAGCAAGGATAAATATATTTACCATGTCTTTCTCTGCTGGCATTATTACAGTATGTAATATTTCATGCTATTTGACTACTAACATTGTGTTTCAAAAAAACTGTTTTGGAGCTTTGTTTGCTGTGTAATGGTGGTGAAGTTGTCAGCCAGTCACAGTACCTGTGTGGTTAGATATTTTTGGAGTGTACACAGAATATAACTGTGCCTTTTAACTCAGTTAAAATCCTTCACCTAGAGGTTTGTCAATTCACAATGTAGCCATATTATAACCTTTAATTCTGTTATGATTGACTCTGCTGACTTGCTGACTTGATTATTACGGATGGAGCCATACTGAACAGAAATTGGAACTCTGTCATTAGTCTGCGTTTCATTATTCAATACAATTCCTTGCTTTGTAAACAAATACAGGCAAGAGTCCTTTTGTTCTTAGTCAAAAAGCAGAGATGACCAAAAATTTATTTGGTAACTGAACACTGTATAAATAAGACTAGATAGCAGCCTGTCTTAATAAAAACTGATGAGATTGATTTAACAGATCTTGACAACGGTTATCACTCAAATATTTTAACACTTGCATTTAGAGAATGAAGGTCTTTTGTAAAGATGAGAGCTGAGAATCTGGTCAATGAGAAAGAGTCTGAGATTTGGTCTTGATGAGCACAGGAGACTCCATCAGGGTACTGCAGGGTTTTGGGGTTTGGTTTTGGTTTGTTTTTAAATATGGCTAGCTGAGCTTATGGGAGATCTAGACAATGATTTTTTTCCAATGCAAAGGCAGTTTGTAAATGCTGTGGCCTCTTGTTATGCGGCTATATTAACTTATGTGGAAAGATTAACATCAAGTTAATCATAAAGGTAGCTTGTCAATGAGGTAAGTTCTTTCTGTGCAAAGATCTTTTCACTTACCATGTTATCTCCTTAGCCAAAAAGGAGACAGTCCTCAGCAACATTGCCAGAGTAGTGCTGTCATCCCACCAGGCACTGACCTTAGTTCATCTGTTTCAACACCAAGAAATCTCTTGATCCTCTCTAGTGAGCCAGAAGACTGGGTTCTGACAGGGACAGTTATTTTGGAAATCGTTTTCCCTGACTTGTGAGCCTGACTCTGCTTTTGCATAGGAGTGTGGACACATGAACAATGGAAGTGCAGAATAGAAAGTTCCAGATATTACAGCATCCGTGCCTGAATTAGTCTGAGCATAGCTTTGAAAATAACACTTCACTTTTCTTAGCTGTCCTAAAATTTTTGCATGATCAAGTTACACACTGGTTCCCAAGATGTTTCCCATGTACTGATCTCTGTGGGACAGCTGTGTCATTTATGAGAACATAGAACATAATACATTTTAACGGTTAAACTCAGCAGGGTGTGCCTTTGCCATTTCTCTTCCATCCCACTGCAGAAGAGAGAAAGCTAGTACAGAATTTCGCTCAACACCATCATAATCAAGGTAGTTTTGGACCTCTTATTGTGCAGTATAGGAATCACAACAGAATTGCTGTCACTAAGGATGCTGGCCTGGCATCAAACTTCAAAATTAAAAAAAAAGGTCCTCTTCTCAAGTGGTAGGAAAAGGGTTACTTTTTTCTTGAGGAATACTGCCCTATGCCCCATTCCAGCCTTTGCAATGGTAGGCAGCTTGGTGTGGCTCAGTCCTATCTCTTGAACATATATACTCATGAGATATGTAATCTTCTAACTACAGTTTGAGCATCCATCTATCTCTCAGCCAGCGTAACAGCTTCCCCCCACAATTGCATAGGAAACAGTGTTTTGGTTTTCCTTGTGTTAGTACTAGCATCTTTTTGAGACTAGAGATGATTTTTTCCCCTCTTTTTCAACTTGGGCAGGGAATGGATTTCCTAGTGTCTAATACAGCAAGGATACTAGTCCCCTGAGCTCTGAAGTTACTATGCAAGTTACTGCCTGATCATCTAGCCTAATTTAACTCTATACCTTTTCTGCCATGCTTCTCTGTCCATGTTTCTTTCTCTTACAGGTGTTTTTGCTCAATAAATTTAGCTAAACTTGCATTGAAATTTCTCATCTTTTTTTGGAGAAATGACATGAGACTTGGACACGTCTTTCTGTGATTCAGACAAGATTTTAAAAGGCCAGTTAAACTTACAGAGGAAGTTGGACTAAATCCCTCTGCAATTCTGTGCCCTTTAAAACATTCTTTTCCTTCTTCACTGTGGATGTTCTTAGTTGCTATATTTTTGTATTTGAAATTCTGCATTTGTTTTTAGAAATGTCTGCATTCATTCACTAGCAACTGAATTGCAGATAAATATATGCTGTCTGTAGCTTATTCAAATTCCTCTCTTTTGAAAAAGTTTTTGAGAGAGGACTTTTAAACTCCTTTTAAACTTTGCTATTTAAAGTTATTGATCGATAATGTAATGAAAAAAAAACCAAACAAAACCATGTTCGAAGGTCCGTAGCATTTTTTGAACACTTTTATTATGTTGCACTTTGTTATTTTGCATTTCTTGAAAATAAAGTAGAACCCAGAGATAGAATGATTCACCCATGCTTATGACTAAACCCGTCTTTTTTTTTTTCCTCTTCCTGTTTCAGATGTAAGATGGAAAAACAAATTCTGGGGAAAGTCCATGGAAATTGTTCCAGTTGGTACAACACATGTAACTCTTCCAGCGTAAGTGCTGCAGTCGTGCATTGCTGTTCACACACAGGCACAGACATGCTTACACACACTGCAGCCACATTTATCCAGATGAGAACAAGCTGTGCTGTGCCATATTAGACCTTTGGAAGAATTGGTGATTATGATTTAGTTTAAAAAGAAGGGGGGGGAGGGAGAAAAAAGAAAAAAAAAAAAACCCACAAACCCAAACCAGAAGCATATAACAGAAGCACTGGCTCTTCCAAGGGTTATAAAAAAACCAAAAGATGAAATAAAAAACATCACTCCTATGTATCTTGAAAAAAGCAAAGTTGGTATTTTCATACTTCAGTTGAATTTCAAGCTTCGTGCATTTTAAACTCACAGGGAAAAACTGCATGGTAGAGGAAGCTATGAATTCTTTTGCTTGAATATGGGCTTGGGGGAGAGTGTGTTGTTGTTGTTGCTGTCTTTTGTACCTATATTTGTACGGACCCTTACACCATGGGGTCCTGGTCTGTAGGTGAGGCTGATAGCTATCATCACTGTATAAATAATTATTCTAAGTGATAAATAGAACCAGTTGCATATCTGGTGTTTATTATCCAAGGAAGTAAGCAGCCACTGTAGTTAAGTGTTGAATATAGTTTAATTTTTTTTTTTTTAAATAAAAATGTGCAGTGTTCCTATGAAAAATAACCCAAGAACCTAGGGCTTACCAGACTAAGCAACTAAGCATGCCTTTTTCTTTTAAGTGGGTAAAATTGCAATATAGTAAGATGGTATCCAAAAGGTAATGTATAAAACATGTTGTGTTCATAGTGGCTAACCTAAGCTATGGAGTGAAAGGTCTTTAGGATGTGAGAGAGGGTTCAGAGGCAAGGTAACTAATGGATTAGGGCCCATGGTGGGCTGATGAACTGGAAAAATAATCTGATTCATGTGTGGTCTCCATGTGCTGGTTTGTATCCCTGTGTATCTGATACAGAATTGGGTACAAAAAAGGTACTGAGGCTACAGGCAAAAATGAAGCATTAGTATTAAGGTTATTTTGGAGCAAGTACAGTATTTTTAGCATGCATAATAGAGCATGTGACCTGCAGGTAGGGGCAGGAAAACAAGTTACTGTGGGGTAAATTGGCCGTGTATCTGCTAATCTGTAAAAACTGTCCTTGTGTGTGCTCTTACAAAGCAGCAAGTGAAAGCAAGTGATTAAGGGGAGGTAAGGAAAGATTCTAATATCCTCATGGGATGCGTGTAAGGCAGTTGCTATGGGGAAACTGGTGCTTTGTAAGTTTACCCTTTACCTTACCAGTAGCGACTTGGCTATCAATACCCAGAACAAATTGTAGAATATACGTCTTCATGAGACTTTCCTTTTCTTGAAGTTTTATAAACTTGTTTTGTAAGAACATATACTTCTTTAATAAAAGGTAAAATGTTGTATTACCTCTTCGTATTTTTCATCTCTCCCTGTCTGCTGTCTTCCAGTGTCACTTCCTGGTGAGAACTTTTGCTCTTGCCTGAAGCACACACATAGGCTCAGCCTTGAGAGCTTGAGCCAAGCTCATTCCACTCAATAAGCCTTCTGATGACTCTGGTGGCCCATGTCCTTGTGTTTTCAGTTGTCACTGTGTTACAAGCTGTGAAATGGGCATTTCAGCCAGTAGAAAATGTTAGAATTATTACTTTTGGAAACTTAAAGCTATTAAAGAAAGGCAAGTAAACTGAGAGAAAACTGAGTTCAAGACCAAAGTTTATAGCAGAAGTGAAAAGGGTTTTCTGGGAGACAGGATTGTTGTCATAGGCTTAGTTTTTGAGAAGGTGTGGGGCAAGAAGATGAGGTGTTCCAGAAAAAAAAGTTGTTTTGTGGGGTTTTTCTAATGCAAGTTCTCTGCAATTTTTTTTCACAAGTATACGAGCTTATTGGAACATGGCGTGAGATTTTTCTTGTGTGTATTTTTCTTGCAGTTTTAAAGACCATTTTGCATGGAACAAGGTAACATCTTGCATCCATAACATCTTAAGTGGGCAAAGATGGATTGAACACTATGGAGAGATTATAATCAAAAATCTTAACGATGACACTTGCCACTGCAAACTGACTTTCATAAAGGTAACCACAGCAGTAACCACAGCAATGCTGACAGTGCCTTTTCTAACAGACACAGCAGTGGGTGCGTGCTTTCTGCTGAAGCTCAGTACAGCTGCTTACAAGCTGTATTTTCCTATAGTTCTGCTGTAATTACCTGTGATTCTTTGAGAAACTTTAACTCTAAAGGAACTGCCGCTCACTAGGTAGAGCCAGGAAGAAAGAGAAACAACAGCTTTCTCAGGTGGTTCCACTTTTGAGATGTAGAAAAGTATGGGGAAAGGAAAGGAAGAAATATGATGAAAAAAACTACTCTGTGTTTGATGAGAGAGGCAGGCACAAGGTGGTTTACCACATGCCTCCTGCTAATGCATCGGCATGTGCTGTGGTCGCATTCATTCAGCAACTGTAGAACCACTGCTTATGCGGGGTGCTTCACCCAATGCTCTCTTCTAGCCCTTTGCAGATACTCGGAGGAGCTTAAATGAGAGGTTGTGGTGTTACTCAAAGCTTTTGCTTCAGTACAAGGCATCAAGATATGACTTCCTCAGGAAATGCCCTTATAACTGAAATTAAAATTAGTTTTTGGCGATAGATGACTTCTTCCTAGTAAAGGAAAATAAATGAACACCTAAAACGATGCCAAAATTTCTAACCTGAGAAATAGTTTTGCAAAGCATGCTAGGAGACTTACCTTAACCTGCATTTTCTGTATCTGATTGCTGGAGAAAGGCTGTGCTTTCCATAGAAACAGACTGTACAGATACAAGCTAAGTACTTCGGCATACCTATGTGGCATGGCATGCTGAGCAGCAGAAGGAAAGTTTCCTTTTCTTATTTGTTTTCCTGAATACTTTGTGCTTTCTAAGAAACATTAGGGTGATTTTTTTTCCAAATACTTACTTGAAAGTACTGTAATGTATTTGCAGAGTTGCAATGGGTGTTTAGAGTTCAAATTTTAAAGATTGAGAGCCTGCAAATCTTACACCTTTGATATTGTAAATTGTCTAAAGTGGAGATTACTGTATCAGTTCCTTCTCTTCCTCTTCTGCAGATTTGGGGAAGATGTAGATAACTAAGTCAGGAGTCAATGTTACCTGTCACTGGGCAAAATTCAAGGTCAGCTGTGCTTCACCTAGTACTGCCCCGAAAAAAGGCAAATAAAATAAATATGAGTCTCTACATTAGTATTTTAATAAGCCAATTAATAGTACTAACAGCAGTTATTTGCATATGATACTGTAATGGACACCTAAATTAATAGTTTTCATTTCAGAAAACCACCCTACAGCGTGGTGCTATTGACATGGCAAAATCACTCACACTTGATCTCTTATGCACCTTTTTTTCCCTTGTTTCTTTCAATTCTAGGCAAAGTATTGGAATCCAAATGCACATGAGATTGAAGGCAGTGTCATGGATAAAGCCGGGAAAGTTGTGCATCGACTCTTTGGGAAGTGGCATGAAAGTTTATACTGTGGGACAACTTCATCTTCAAACTGCATATGGAGAGCAAGTTAGTGATCAGAATGGCTGACGTACAGAATTTAAGATCTGCTTGAGAACAAGCTTACTATTTTCATCTCTTTATTAGGCCCCAACTTCCTGTTATTTCTATGTGGAATATTAGATTTTTGTCAAGCTTTTAAAATTTAGACCAGAAGAATACATCATTTAACTTAAATAGTATGGAGAACTTAATCCCATGGCTTCCTGCATTTTCTCCCTTCTCCCTCATTTTCATATCTGGGCATGAAGTGGTATTGAGGACTCTAAAAGCAAGAAGGAAAAAAAAAAAAAGGAACAACCCCCCCCACTTTTTGTGTAGAGAAGTGTTGTGTATTTCATGTATTAAACATTGGAGGATAGCCCACAAAGCTTAATTCTGTAATGACAGCCCTATCTGAACTTCTTCCAAACTTGTGGGGTTTTGTCTACTGTAGTTTGAAAAAGCACTATGATAATATCATGGCCTTCATCACAGTTGTGCTCTGATTCAGCTGAGAGAACAGAAATCTGTTTTGTTGCAATGCAATTGTGAAGGGGGACGTTCTCTTTTGTCACATTATTAAAAACCTCTTATTCCCCCAGAACTGAGACCGTGGTTCAGAGATGAACAAATGACTGAGGGGAGCTTGGAATTTTCCTTCTAAAGATAATAGCATTTAACTGGAATTCTGAATGTACTCTTTTCTTCGGTAGATCCGATGCCTAAAGATTATGAACAGTGGTATGGGTTTACGCAATTTGCACTGGAGTTAAATGAACTGGATCTGCAAACTAGGTCATTACTTCCATCCACTGATACACGTTTTAGGCCGGACCAAAGGTAAGAAGTTTTAACTCTTAAGTATCTTCCTCAAATAGTTCTTAATCTTCTGTACGCTTACTTTGCCCTAAGCTCAGACTATTTTGTGTAGATACCTGCAGTGTGTTTCTATTTCTACATTAATGTGCATCTGAAACAGACATTTTAATCACTTATCAAAAGATTGTCTAGTCATTATGGACCAGTGTTTCCTAAAATTGGCTCTTGCATGCTTCTAGATAACTGCCTTTCCAAAGATGTTAAAACTTCAGTACTTCAGGTACTGGATGTTGAGCGTACTGTGTTTGAATAGCCAAAAACTGAAACACTTGTAATTTCTTTCTGCGGTGGAATTTTTACTCTTGCTAACTTCCAAGGAAAAGAATATAATATGATGATGACTGAACTTGTTATGAGAGTTACTTTTCCTTAAGTGCTTTTTCATAGTGCAGTTGTCTGCAGATGTAGCTGTTTACCTTTCAAACACTGTGAACTGCCTGTTGTAAAGATTAGATTCTGGAGCTCCAGAGAACCTGGGAAAGATGGGGGACAGGAGCACCAGCTGTGTCTCTTACCACTGCTGGTGCTACAGGTTTCTAGAAGAAGGGAATATTGAAGGAGCTGAAATGCAAAAGCAGAGGATCGAGCAGCTACAGAGAGAACGACGGAAGGTGCTGGAAGAAAACAATCTAGAGCATCAGCCTAGATTTTTCAGGTACTATAGAATAATTAGCATATACTATCATTTATTGAAATTCTTGTTATGGTTCTGCTTCTAAACTGCCATAGAGCGGGCTCCATTTTTTCCAGATTTCTTCCATACTCTTGATTTTTGTACTTTGGCAATGTGTAACACTCCAGACTTAGTTAAAACTCAGGATTATATATTGCTTTTTCATCAGAGCATCCCTGAATTTCTCTCTAATTTTTTTGCCTTGGTGGTGATTGACTTTTAGTCTACACTTGAATTTGCCTGAGTAAATGTAGCATCTTTGATTCTTTCAAGCAAGGTGAAGTAGCTGGATTTAGCTTAATTACCTCTGCTGAACTTCGGCTGAATTCAGTGGGATTGCCGTGTGCAAAGTTGGAGCCTTTCATTTCCAGGGCTATTTTTGAACATGTTACCCCTATATGATAGGGAGAGAATTGTCATTCAGAGGGCACTTTATTTCTTCCTGTTGTAAATCAATTAATGGGAGACTTCAGCATCAAAAGACAAAAATGAATGCCGGTGAGGACATGGCCTTTTGCCCTCCAGCTTCTCTGTTCTCCTGCAATGAAAGAGTTGGAGCCAAGATGAATGTTGTATGGGCCTATGTATCACAATTAACAGATCTGGGATCCTAATTTTTTTCTGGATCGGTAGATACAGTACTTCTGATGAGCACAGAAACATTTAAAATAGGTGCAAAAAGGAAATGCCTCAGACCACTACTTGTCCAAGGAGCTGGTGAGCTAACTCATCACATGTCAATCACACCTGCCAAAGAGAAGCAAATGTTGCTTCCAGGAGGCTAAAAAGACAGAATAGAGACAAAGTCTAATACTTCGTAATTGTATATTCACAATGAGGACTGTGAATGCAGATGAGGATTTGAATCCTCACAATGATTTGAAAATTCGAAAATTGAGATTGGTGCTGTAGATTTAAATAACAGAATAAAAAATTTAATTACTATATAGCAAAAGTGTTAGAGTAGATATGAATTATGCATTCGGCTTTTCAATAGTAATTTCTCTCTTCAACAAATCACAAGCCTTGATTTACTTAAAAGAATAATTTGCTGTTGTGCCAAAAATTTTGTAGACCAGACTAAAAGCAGACTGATTCCTTCAAGGTATGGTACCTAGTGCAGTGAGTCTCACCTCTTGACTTGCTCTCTTTGTGCAATAACCGTGGTGAGCCATCTTTGGAGTGGTAAAAGGAAAGTTTCCACTTTCCACTCAAAGCTGCCTTTGAGACCGCGAAATAAACCTGGACTGTAGTTTTAAGTGCTAAGCACTGGCATGTGACAGTGAATAAGAGTGGTGATCTCAGCTGAACACTAGGCTACTGAGGTGCGTCTCCAAGGCCCAGTGGAGACATACCAGTTCAACTCCCCAAGCTGCATTGCCTTGTTTGAGACTGTATTGAGTTGCACTGCACCTGGTTCATGGGCTGGATTGGGTATCTGTGCATAGTGCTACATTGCATTACACAGCATATGTATGGAAAAGATAAGCTTTACATTTAAGGCATTTGTTTAATCTTTGATAGGAAATCCAGCGACGACTCCTGGGTAAGCAATGGAACCTACATGGACCTTAGAAAAGAACCTGGTTTTTCCAAACTGGACAATCCTGTCCTCTGGTGAAAGAGGAGCCAAGTGAAGATGTTCTGTGCTGTATTCTTGGATCTGATCTAAATGAAGTATATATAAAATATATCTCTATAAATATATCTCTCTATATATATACACACACATATAATATATGTGTGGGGCGTGTGTATGTGCATATCTCCAGAATTGTGCTTAATTTAGATTCTGATAATTCATTTGTTTTCTTTACTGACTATTGCAGTGATTGTTTGAATGTATAAATACCCTAACTTCTTTTTATAAAATATTTAATAAATAGTACTGAATGTTAACAGCAAGAGGGAAAAGAGGAGCTTCTACACTACTTTTCCAATGTGTAATAATGTCAGTTCTGAGTTAACTTATGCCTTATTGAATTGCATTGGAGACAGTAGCATCAGCATCTCCTAGCTGTGCTGAGAAATCGGAGCGCAAGCCTTAGTAACTCAAACTGTATGTAGGCTTCCACAGTTCAATGAGTAGTTCAGCAGTCTCTGGGCTGGTATAAATTGCTAAAACAGATTATAAGGTGGTGCTGGAATCTTGAGTATGATCCTTTGCTGCCTGTAGAAAAGATGTAATTGAGCTTTTGTTTCTATTAGCTTTCTTCCTAGCATTATGGAAGACGTAGTTCTGAGCTTACATCAGTGGTTCTACTGCCTTATACATAAACTTTATCTGGCTAAATGTAGTGCTAGAAATTCAAGAATCATCAAAATTTTCCACTGGGAATCTTCAGATTTTATAGCCCCCAACAGGGCAAGAGGAGGAGATCCTTTGTACATAATGCTTGAGCACTGACTAGATGAACAAGCTCTCTCTTTTTCCAGTAAGTAAAATCTATACAGAGCACGAAATCTTGTGCTTCCATAGCTTCATTTGTTTTTATTAACCTAAAAATTGCAACAGTAAGAGTTTTTAAAAAGTGAGCAAACTGATTGTTTTAAGCTAGAAATTTTTTCTTAGTATTTTGATATTTTCTACCTCTTAAGAAATAAACAGCATATTTAAGATCTTATATTTAAAAAAATTACCATCTGCCTTATGGAGAAAAGTATGGAGTCTTTGATCTTCCTCTGTTTGTTTGTTATGTTCAGATAAATATTCAAGTGTCTTGCACTAAATCAATTGCATCTCTTTCCTGTAATTTTATATATATGGCTAGACTTGTGAAACTACTAAACCATAGGTCAGAAATATAGCAGGAAACAAATGTAGCAGAAGTCGCACTTTTGAATGAAGATTATAGGGATGGGCAGTATTTTTGTTTTTTTCCATCAAATCACAATGCCATAGTCATTAACAGAATAATTTGCATTCCTACCTACCTGCCACTCAAGCCTGACCCATGATTCTTCAAGTCTGTTCTATGTGTCTGTGACCCTCTGGCAACAACACAGTTTCCGAGTTTAGATCTGTATCCTGTCACCACCACCACCCCTTTTTCTTTTTCTTATATGCCACTTTAATGATACAAAATAAACCCAAATGTTGTTGGTATGTTTAACCGGTTTATGACTGGAACATTTGGACAGGGCATGGATAAGGGAGACTCCTAGGGGGACTAGTAGCTTAGAAAAGCTTGCACTTTACTGTGTGCTGCATTGTTCTAAAGACAACCCATTAAACATGGATCCATGTATTATATGTAACATGAAGGAAATACTATGAATGTTTCCATTTTAAACCGAATCTGTGATGTCAGATTAGATGTATATTGAATTTTGCTTTCTGTTACCTTGAAGCCCCATTGTCTTTGAGGCAGATAAATGGCTTATTTCACCCTTTTTTACTTTGCCCAGGAACTCTGCCTCACTATCATTTCTGTAATTTATTACCAAAGAAGTTAGCATAATTCTTTCTATTTAGTACGTCTTTTAAAGACTTGACTACCACACCAGCAGCTTACAATAAGGCAAGGTTCACATCAATACAAAGACAAAATCTGGGCTTTCCAAAGGAAATACTAACCTTTGGGGGCTGTTTGGTTTTTCAAGGAAAATGAGTATCTCTTCATGGCTTGTTCCCTTCCTGTATTGAAGGGAATTTATTCTTGTATTGACTGTCAAAACTTGGCACAGAAATTAGTTGATATTTGTAATTATTCTTGCTGTTGGTAATTACCATTTATACTGAAAATAACATTCATTTAACCACAAAATAGGGTAGGGGAAATAAAAAAAAAAGCTTTTAAGAAAGGGTGCAAAATTTGTGGAGGATGCGTTAAACTTGCTCATCGTCATATGTGACTACTGTCTGATCTGATTGCTGGGTTTGTATTTTCTATGTATGGAGGGGATTTCCCCATACTTTGTCATATGACATAATAGTTGATAGCATCTGAAATTAAAGGATTAGAAGCCAAAAAGGCAAAGTTAAAGAATTGTAATGCATTAAAATCAGCAGGTGTTAAACAAAACTAATCTCATATTGGGTGTTTGAGTCATGATTTTTGAGAAATCAGACCGGCAGTGTGCCTTGTATCTTACAATCTAAAATGTCTAAAATGCATTTGATTAATGACAAGAAGCATTGGGCTGAGTAGTGCCTTATATAAAATTTTCTTCAGTAAAACTCCCATATCAAGAAGTTGAACTTCAGAATTTTACTATCATCTCCAGAAAAATAATGCCTGAGAATAATCCAGGGCATTTCTTAAATACATGAAGCAAAATCATCGCACAATAGCTCCTTTTGTAAAATCTCTGATACACATCTACAAACACGGTGTAACCAGTTGTGAATGATCATCTGACCCCGAGTTTCCAACTGCAGTATAGTTGTCCCTGCTTACTTTTGTAGAAAACAATTGGGTTTAGCTGTTAAACTTCTGTCAACTGTGTATTAAGTGGAAGAAAATTGTCTTGATGTTACTTCTGTGTATTTCTGCATAAAAATATATTCATCATTCACAAACCTTAATATACTCTATACAGTTATTCTTGGTAAATTATGAAATTTTGGTAATTTTCTTCCCCAAAACTTCAGATGTGTTAATGGGTGCAAAATTTATGTTAGCTTTCTGCAATATAACTAAGACAGCTCTTGTTTTTAATAACTGAAATTGAGGGACTTTCTCCCCCCATTTCTACCCTGAATGGTAAAAAGAACGTATCAGGCAACTTACTGCTTCGTTTCATACACAGCAGTGATCCCCAAGCTGTTTAGCTTGATGGATCAGTCTTAAAACTTCCTTACGACCATTGCCCGCTGTTACAGCTTTCTTATTTGATGACTTTATAAGCATTTCTTAATATGATTTTGGAGGGTGGTTTGAGAAGCGCTCATCTAGCACCCATTCACAAAGTAAAAAACTCACTATAAACTTACGTCAAGATGATGGAGCAGCCTTTGGGTGTTAAAACACTGGCTCAGTTTTCAAATTACACAACAAAGAAAGAAAAAAAAATCCAGGGAAATAGTTATCATAGAAACAGAAACCCACAGCTCTACTTCCAGATTTGCAGACTTACACTTAGTTTCTGATTTTGGTACAGTTTAAGTTTGGGATTATGAAACAGCGTAACTTGTTTAGGAGACTACTCTTGACAGCATGAAGTGCCCTTTAGACTGAGTGGAACTGGGAGTGCACCATTAATCATTGCATTTCTTTCTTAATCTCTGCTCTCTGAGATATGCTTTATGTGTTAGTTTGCCAGCACTGATTTACTTCTTTTAGATGCTTTTTGAAATACAGATCCAGTAAAGTACTTAGGTTCTTTATACAGAGCTTGGAAAATAAGATGCATGGAAGGAAGAGCAAAAACAGCCAAAATTTTGAGAAGGAAACATGCGAGAAATCTCTTCTTCCACCAAGAAGTTTTCTTTGAAAGACTGAAAGCAGGATTCCTGCTTTCTTTTAAAACCTGGCCCCTGAAGGAGGTGGTGGTTGCAAACACGGTCACTTTATTATTTGGCAGTTTAGTGTTGAAGCCAGATCACTATACAGAAAGGAACACAGATTCATAGGGCCAGAACGTACAACCAGGGACAGCTTTGGGGTTGCACAAAGGTCCAGTGCTGGTCTCAAAAAAAACCCAAAACAAAACCCCAACCTAACAAAAACCTTACCCCTTCCCATCCCCCCCACTTTCCCTCAGCTGTTTACAGTCCTGTTTAGGTTTTCTATGTGGCCCCTCAAATCTAAAAGTCCTTCTTCAGTGTCCTATTTTGTCTTTATTTAAAAAATTTCTGAAGAACAGGAAAACAGTCCATTCTAACAAGCTTTTAAATGACAAATCATGCCTAAAAGCTGTGGTTAAAAACTTTCCCCATAAACATTGTGGCCTACTTCTCTTATCTTTTCCTTGACTGTGAAAAGGACTTTCTTCCCACTTGCACTCTGGAGTCAGACCTGGTAAGGGTAGCGTGCTACGGACATGTGCAGCTATATCTGCTCAGCATACTCCTAATTAATGTCTTTGCATCTGCTTTTGTGTCTTCTGTCATCTCTCTAGATGACCAGCATTGCAGAGCAGGAAATTTTCAGCATATCTTATTTTGTGCAATACAGCTTTTTTTTATGTACAACTCGTATGGGGGCAAGCTGAAGAGGAGTGCAAAACTTGTCCCACAGTGCATATATAATAGAGCGAAGGATGAAATCCAACTTCTCCACATAACTGAATACGTCTTGCAAGGGCTAGAGTCAGATGGTGGTATTCAAAGGAGTGAAGTTAAAATGGAAGGGTTTTTTTTGGTTGCGTGTGTTTTCATTCATGGATTATGCCTACTATAAATAAAATTCACAGTATTCACTAACTCATCCTTTCTATTTTCTAGCTACTGGTGGGTGCAACTTACTCCAGCAGCTGTGGGTTCATAAGAAATTGCACGTTATCTGGCTTATCTGTTGAAACTTAGTAAATGCTGTAACATGTCACCAAATGTATTATTGTACTGCTCAGTTCTTAGATACTGTTCTTGCTGCAGCTTTTGAAAGCAATAAGAGAATTTTCCCACATAAATAGTTGCCATATGTTAAAAAATTATTTTAAGTGGTTCCTTTTTTTATATAAATTGCGGATTTGGTGTTTTTGTTGTATAAAATAGAACTGTATTAAAGCTTATGAGAACTTTTGGGAGGTTGATCCACAAGAGGTGATGATCTCCTTCAGCTCCGCACCTTTGAGATGGTTGGTATCCCTGAGAATCAGGCAGTCTTGTATTTATGTTAACAGTATTTTACTAGTTCCAGTACTGGAAAAACATACTACATGTATGAGGTATTACATATGCAAAGCTGCTAAATGCTGAATTTGTTGTTTGTTTTGATAGGGCATTAGTGATTTCAGAATGAAGAAAGGTATTTTACGTGTTAGAATTTTCACTGACTTTCAGATTTTTGAGAAAACGTTCTGTAGTCAGGATCATTCCTGTTTTCTGCTTCACTTACTCCAAAAATTTGTAATAATGTTGGAGCACCTTGATGCGCAATTTGATTTATTATTTTTGTCTCTGTAACCAATTTAGTTGGATGTTAATAAATCATACTTTCAAAAGGTCATAGAGCACCCTGACTTTTTCCCAGGGGTTGTGAGCATCTTTCTTCAAAGGTTGTTAGTGACAGCTGAAATAAGTCTAGCTGCTGTAGTGATCTGTGCTTTTTACACTTTCCAAAATGGCAAGTATGAAAGAGCTTCCATCTGCTAGAAGCCTTATTTATCACTCTTACAATCTGTCTGGTAGTTGTGCAATGTTCCAGTTGTTTACCAGTTACCTGCACACGCTGTACAGCGCTGTCATATGGCTTTTATGCCAGACGCTGGGGCAGGTAAAGGGGTAAGCTGATGGAATTCATTTACAGCTGGAAGTTGATTCTTAAAAGCAGTTTTTAGTAGACAGATGTGCTACATAAATGTTATGCTTTAGCATGAATGTGGAAACTACAAACCACATGTTCTCCATAAAACAACTTTTAAAAACAAGGAAACATAGTATTTTCTGGATAAAATAAATAACTGGAAGGAAATGGTATCAATGTGGTGTTTTCTCCCTTAGAGATGGTGATTCAGGAAAGCTCTGCCAATCAGATCTCAACTATGTCTCACAGTCCCACCATATGTGTATAAGATGCAATACAGATGGATTAGTATCTTGAAAAATGTGGGAGTACAGTGAGTGTAATTCCTGACCAACCTGTAATTCCTGACTGTGGTTCTGCAGCACTTCCCAGACTCAGTGTGTACAAAGATTTGGTGGGAGGCAGCATGGACGTTCCAGGAAGAGCTGGGAAAATTGGATCAATAAATCTATTACCAGGCAAAATAGCCTCAGCTGTTGTACATGGCAGAATAATGATAGAGGCCAAATGAAAAACAGCTTTTATAGTGGGAAGAATCAGCTCCTGTTTTTCTGAAATCCAGCCATTTTGGTTCTGTATTGTGTTAAGAACTTTGGAACTTGCTTACCATGTCAGTGGGAATCACTTCACTGCTAATTAATTTCATAGAGATCTAATATGCTTTAATTGGTACCTGAAATAACTAGTTCAAGTTGCTGGGAAAATAGCAGTTACAGAAGCAGTAATATTTTTTTCATAATTATAAAAGGAAGAGGAAGATGGCAAGGGATCCTCGTTATTGCTGCCCTGATCATGAACCATCTAGGGCAGTAGGAACTTCTCTTACAGAGAAATGGATATGGAGTGAATTTCCCATGTTTGCCCCTGGAGCTAATAACATGCCAAGTACAGTGGTGGTCAGTGGTACCCGAACAAAACAGGCTGTTCTATCCTACAGAAGTGTAAGGTAAACTTGGCTCATATAGACCTTGCATCCAATTTGTGTTTAAGCTCGGTTGTCTGTTCATTTACAGCAATCTCTATTTTAAAGTCATTTTGCTTACTGCAAAATGATTCAAACCACCATAGCGTGAGGAAAAACACTGACAGCTGAGCAAAGCTTGCTCTGCATAGTAACTGACACATCTTGGCTTCTTTTTCTTTTTTTTTTTTTTAATGCCTCTGTTACATTTCTTTCATCTTGCAAACATTGCTCTCCATGTTCAATTTGTTTTTAACTTAGACCCCTTCTAGTGCAGCAGATGCAGAAGAATTTGTAGGGTTACTCTGAGTTTTTAAAAGGGGTTAAAAGCTGGCCAGATACCAAATGCTGCTGTGTACTTATGAATTTGTATCTTTGCTTACTCTGTACCAAGGGAAATACTTGAAATTGCTATGTGCAAACCCTCATTTGAGGTAAATCAACATTGCTCTGCTGAGCTGAGTGTAACTGAGGCTTAAGTTAACTGAGAATTTGACTCTGTGGGTTCATTGATGTAAGTTTTTACAGGCTCTTGGAACAATGATAAATTCCTGGAAGACAAGATGTTGTGTACAAACATCAGCTGACATTTCTGTCTGTAATTTCAGAGACTTCAGGAATTACTGGCTTTCTCTAGTGTGCTAGAGCACTATTTCTCTTTGAGGATTTTTTTCACTTGCTATTTTACTAAGAGCAGCTGTTATATATTTGAAAATACGATTTTTTGCACAGTTAACATTGTTTTTCTTTATTAAAATTCCTTTAATAAAAACTTGCTTTCCTAAATTACAAATTTCTTATTTTTTAGCTTGTGCTTAAAAAAAAAAGAAGCCATGATAGAGGCTGCAGTAAATCTAGTTTGAATTACTGCAGTATATGCCTTGAAAAATCCTTTCCTCCTTAGGTTTTATGAGGATATGTCTGCAATGCCTAGATTGCTGCCTGGAGCAAGGAAGATTATGTAGATTTATCAGTAGATAAGAACCTGTCTAATAGCTGAGAGAGATTTACTGTTTTGTTTACTCTTAGGTTTGTTATAATTTCAGCCATTGACAGACTGAAGATGGAGTGAAGTCAAGAGATCATCCTACTTGTATTCATTGTCCGTAACTTGCACTTCAGTCAGTGAAACAAATTTTGTGAAAGCAAATAGAGCTATATAATAGCTGTATAGGGTTTTTTGATGGAAAAATCAATTTTCTTATGAAGTTCAAAAACAGTGCACCAAATTCTTAAGGCCTTTCATGGGAAAAACTTCTACTGAGGACTTTGCCTGAGAAAGAGCACTGCAAGTAGGTTGGTTAGAGCAAGCTTGACTTTTTCTATCTAAGTTCTCTAGGTACCAAAGGATGGTGAGCCTAGCCCGTCCTTAATGTGTCCCCTTTCCTCATTTTGGAGAGAGAGTAAAACTTCAACCAAAGTTGATGTAGGGTAGAGAACTCAAGGATATTATATTCTCACCTTTTGTGGATATCAGAAACTGGAAAAGAGATCTGGATGTGCCACGTCGCAAGAAAGGCCATAGTAGGAGCTCCACTGTATTTTATCTAACTGCAAAGCTTCCTAAAGCTGATGCTTATGTGAATGCTTTGGTCTTGATACCAACAGGAATTCTTTTGTTTGAAATGATGGGGGAAAGGAATGAGAGGAAAGAGTATAAGTTGTTGAAATAAGATTCTCAGTATTGAAGTGTGCAGTCACAAGGTCCTAGCTAAAAGACTGACTGCAGTTCATGCTTTCCCAGTACTGGTTGCTCATTGTTTCCACTCAGGACGCAGCTGGTCTTCCTTCTCTCTTAGAAATTGCATTGTTCACTCTGTGGCGTATTGGCATTGGTGAGGCTGGACAGTAACTGCAGAAGAACCAAATAAGCCCTAGCTCAAGCTGACTACGACCAGTTCTGTAGGTGGAAGTGCACTCCCGTCTCCCAGTTGCAAAGAAGGTAGTACTAGCAATAAGAAAGCCATCCACCCAAGGTTACTTGCATCATCTGTTACAGATGCTACTCACCCAAATCAATGTGTCATTCAGACAAACAAGGGCAATACAAGCAGCAAAGACACCAGTTTCGGTTCTATGATAAAGCAAATAAAATACATTTTTTAATTGTCAGAGAACAGGCCAGCACGTTGTTTCATACGTGAGTTTTTTCCAACATAGTGAAGACCTGGTCTGTATGTGTAACTGCAATATAGACAGCGTCAATAACCTGGAGTTGTGTGACTTTAGCCCTAGCCACCACCTGTACAAATTTGTAGGACACTACTGCTGTGTAGTGGTCCCCCTCTGTTCAGAAGGACAGCTGCAGCCTTTTACACCTACCAATCTGTTTTAGAATCATAGAATCATTTAGGTTGGAAAAGACCTTTAAGATCGAGTTCAGCTGTGAACCTAACACTGTCAAGTCTGCCACTAAACCGTGTCCCTAAGCACCACATCTACACATCTAAATACTTCCAGGGATGGTGACTCAACCATTTCCCAGGGCAGCCCGTTCCAGTGCTCAGCAACCCTTTCAGTGAACAAATTTTTCCTAATGTCCAATCTAAACCTCCCTTGGTGCAACTTGAGGCCATTTCCTCTTGTCCTATTGCTTGTGACTTGGGAGAAGAGACCAACACCCGCCTCGCTACAACCTCCTTTCAGGTAGTTGTAGAGAGCGATAAGGTCTCCCCTCAGCCTGCTTTTCTCCAGGCTAAACAGCCCCAGTTCCCTCAGCCACTCCTCATAAGACTTGTGCTCCAGACCCTTCACCAGCTTCGTTGCCCTTCTCTGGACACGCTCCAGCACCTCAATGTCCTTCTTGTAGTGAGGGGCCCAAAACTGAACACAGTATTCAAGGTGCGGCCTCACCAGGGCCGAGTACAGGGGCACGATCACCTCCCTACTCCTGCTGGCCACACTATTTCTGATACAAGCCAGGATACTATTGGCCGCCTTGGCCACCTGGGCACGCTGCCGGCTCATGTTCAGCCCAGGTCCTTTTCCTCTGGGCAGCTTTCCAGCCACTCTTCCCCAAGCCTGTAGCGCTGCATGGGGTTGTTGTGACCAAAGTGCAGGACCCGGCACTTGGCCTTGTTGAACCTCATACAGTTGGCCTCAGCCCATCGATCCAGCCTGTCCAGGTCCCTCTGCAGAGCCTTCCTACCCTCGAGCAGATCTCCGGCAGCACCCCGTTTATGGCTGTCTTTTTGGGCAACGCTGTTGCATAATACAAAAGGAACTCCCGTGCAATTAGCAGGTAACGCAGTTTTGAGCTCCTTGCCACTCCTTGCTCCTTGTTTCAAAAAGAACTGTGTTCTCACCCTGCTTCCCTTTAGTGGGGGAAACCCAGGTATGTTCTTACCCCACTGTCTGTAAGACACTGAAAAGCAGACCCTTCGCATGCTGAAACTAGGAGGCAGCAATAGCAAGCTGAAAAGAAACCTTAGTCTTGGTACCCAACGGGGATGAATTATCAGCGCTGTATGAAATGGGGTGGTTTTTTTTCCTTTCATCGTCCCTTGCAGTGTGCATTTCCACAGCAGAAGGTGCGGACGGCTGCTGGCAGCTCCTGCTGCAGAGACCCTGGGGAGCCCAGGAGCCCTGGAAGTGGCAATGCAGCCTCCCAGCTCCTCAGGACCCTCTGGAGCCACTGGCTTCTTTGCCATTTGTGGTCTTCTCAGCGTATCTGCTACTTGTGTAGGCCATGGCCTGCTTCAAAGATCTCTAAACAAAATTCTCGATTTCTATCTTTGTGGGTACTTAAAAAATGCATTTACTTTGTTCTCCTGGAGAAACCCCTTTCAGATTGCCCTGGAAGAGGAATTCCAGTTGTTGTTCAGTTCCGAAAGAGAGATTGAGCTGACAGTTAACAGGTAGTGAGAATGGGGGTTAAGGAGTTGCAAACTAATTGGGAAATATAACAAAGGAGGCACAAAAAACAAAAGAGAGAGACAAAATTTGTTTTAAATCATAATAAAACTATTGCTACACATGTTGTAGTAGATGAAAACATGCGTCTGGTGTTATTCAATGAAATATTAATGTTAGCTTCAGAACATTTTGCAAGGTTTGACTACAGCCGTGCTCCAGTTCTGTGTCAGTGTAATACAAACACCATCCGGCCAGCTGCCTTGTGAGGAACTGCAATCGCATACTGCAATTCTTTGGAAAATTCTGCCCAAATCATTTGCTCCCGCAGTCGGATAGTGAGTGTTTTTGAGGGCTCTTGTGCATACACATCCATTCAGAGGATGCAAGAGGAATTGTGTGAACCAGAATAAACCCGGGGAACTGATCAAAGAAAACTGTTCCTTACCGTCAGCTTTTCTCTCTACAGGCGGCTTCAGTCACAGGCTCTTCCCATGGGTCATTTAACTCCTCATTTTGCCAATTTTGTCCTAAACTTTCTATGTATTCTTTAGATGTGCTTTCCTTAGTTTTTCCATTCACTGTAACTTTAAGGTTGTCTATAAATAACAAAATCAATATGAACTGCACTAATTTTAGGATCACATTTTTTATTGATCTGAAAATAAAACAGAACACTTATGAGTGGAAGTACAATTTATTAAAACAATGCGTATTGATGCATTTACAATCAGTTGTACCTAGCTGCCCATAGTACTAGGCACTGTACAGCTATACTTTAAATGCTGCCATGTGCTGTACAGTTATATTTTAAAGAACCCTGCTAGAGTGCTTACAGTCTGAAAGGTGTATGTGTGCAGAGATACAAAGATGAAAGGCCTCCTTTTTTGGAGGCTCAGTGACAGGTATCCTCTGTTTGCAATGTTTTATTGAAAAAAAAATCCTAATATTTGTTATTTTAATACAGTTCGTCATTTGACTTTGTAGGTCCTGTTCCAACTGGCCAAGAACCAAAGATGTAAAAAAAGAACAAAAATTAAGAAGCATAGGGAATAAGCTTCATTTCAGATTTCATTACTGATATATTTTTTAGACTTTTGTAGTTTAATGTAGAATAATATGCTTTTAAAATAACTGTTTATATAGGACCTACATAAATGTTTGGGGCTCCTACACAATAGTTTGATAGCCATTCCTTTTGGCGAATTTATGAGGAAGTCCTACTACTGAATAGCTTGAACAATATAGCAGCCAGATGGTTTTTGATAAAACATTAATGAGACCAGATGGTTTGTAATAAACTATTATGGAAAAAGACTTTTGAGACATGCAAGAAACATTATCTATTCCTAAGTCTTTATTTATCATTATTGTTAAAGAAATAAAGTTCTGTGGCTGCCATCTAATCTACAATTTAAAGTTAGAAGCACTTAGTTCATGCAGCTGCATGCAAACTGTCCTCTATATTATTGTTAGAGACATCACTAGATGACTCCTTAGGTAATCACAATCTATTAGACATGATCCTAGCCTACCCTTTCTGAGAATTTTCTTAAAATTATGGGAAAATCATCAAATAATCACAAGGTTTTCATAGGTAAATCTTTAGAAAGTTTCAGCTATTCTAAAACACAGTCACCACAGGGATAACAGAGCTTTTACAGTGACAGAGGGGAGCCCTGTGCCACAACACACGTACTACAGAAAGGTAGATGTAGTATTATTTCCCCCCATGTCAACATCAATACTCGAGGCACCAAGATCTGACTAATTTACAGCAAACAGGCTATACTGAGTGTCGCGGTTTAACCCCAGCCAGCAACTAAGCCCCATGGAGCCACTCGCTCACGCTCCTGCAGTGGGATGGGGGAGAGAATCGGAAGGGTAAAAGTGAGAAAACTTGTGGGTTGAGATAAAGACAGTTTAATAGGGAAAGCAAAAGCTGTGCATGCAAGCAAAGCAAAACAAGGAATTCATTCCCTACTTCCCATCTGCAGGCAGGTGTTCAGCCATCCCCAGGAAAGCAGGGCTCCATTACACGTAACAGTTACTTGGGAAGACAATCGCCATCACTCCGAACGTCCCCCCTTCCTTCTTCTTCCCCCAGCTTTATATGCTGAGCATGATGTCATATGGTATGGAATACCCTGTTGGCCAGTTGGGGTCAGCTGCCCCAGCTGTGTCCCCTCCCCACTTCTTGTGCACCCCCAGCCTACTCGCTGGTGGGGTGGGGTGAGAAGCAGAGAAGGCCTTGACTCTGTGCAAGCCCTGCTCAGCAGTAATGAAAACACCCCTGTGTTATCAACACTGTTTCCATCACAAATCCAAAACAGAGCCCCATGCTAGCTACTATGAAGAAAATTAACTCTACCCTAGCCAAAACCAGCACGCTGAGTTATACTGAACACATCTGCCTCCTTCTGCATCTCAGTGTGGCACTCTCCAGTTGTCCTTCCAAGGGACTAAAAGATCGAGAGGTGAACTCTTTTTTCCTCATATTGGTCCCTAAAGGTAGCAGACATGAACCTGACAATAAAAGATAGCCTCTAAATAGTGGCCAAACTCATTTCACAGGCAAAATCTTCAGATGGTTAAAGATGTCACCTTCCCATTGCCGCCATTAAGAGCCAAATGGACAGAAGCTCACACAAATGGGTAGGGAAATGCAGCAGAATGGCTTCCTGGCTGCTTTGAACTCACAAGGTCCCTCCTGGCTTACTATGTCCTCCCGCTGGTCTCCCCTAAGCAGGACACAGTAACTTGCTGTTTGCTAAGCCTGTCACCAGCTGCTGGCACTGTGGCAGGGCTGATGACAGCCCTACCAGCAGGAGAGTGAGAAAGCTGTTGTTTGCAACAGGAAATATTTCAGAGGACTGAATAGTATAGGCGAAAACTACAGAGCATCCCATCAAAACAGGAGATGAATTTTAATGTGAAATACAAATGAGACTGGTTAGTTGATTTGAAAGAAAGAAAGAAAGAAAGAAAAAACGCTGCTCGAATCTTTTATTCTTGCAAAACGAAATGGGGGGGGCGGGGGGGAAGTAGTTCATTCTTTTGTTGGTGATTTGGCTTATGCTGCTGGACACCTTTAAAAAGATTTGCTACCCCAAGTATCCTTCTTTTCTAAATGGAAGCCCAAAATAGTTTCACACTTTCTTCCCATTTCCTGCACAGAACTGAAGCCAGCAGACCCTTCTCCAGCCAGTGCGAGGGTTTAAAAAATGCCTAGCATACAGCAACAGAGAGCTTTGGACAACCTCCTGACACGTCAATATACAGGCTGAATTTCAGTGAGCGCTTTCTAGCCAAGCTGGATGCAGCCTGAAACAACTCATTGATGGCTACAAGGCATTATATACCATTAGTACTGCTGTTAATACTGACCCCATGAAAGCACTTAGAAAAGTTTTTAAGATAGACACCGAAAAGACCTTTGCAGCCAATTTTGGATTTACATCCTAATGTCAATGGTTGAAAAAAATAAGGCCAGATTATGCCATCATACAAAAAAAAAAAAATTCTAATGCCAAATGCTTATAGGATGCAAAGACCTTTTCTGTACCTGGTAGGAATAACCATTCTGCAATGCTGACATCTTGTGGTGGCCTGCTCAATGATTTCTTAACTTAATATCACTTCTGAGGAATTTCACACAGAGGTGTTCAAAGAGCATACAACTATTGTGTTGGGGTTTTTTTTCCCTTTCAGACTACTATCTTTTGTGTTATTACTCACTTCTTATGTGCATTACTCATTTTTTCAGTTGTGGCTGTGAAGTTCTTGTGTCGATTGTCTCACTTTACATGTTTATTTAAATGAGGTAGCCAAATCTTGTCTCATACCAAAAGTAGTTTGTCCCAGAGGCAAAAGTTTCTGGTTTTCTCCTTCTGCTCTTTCTGCAAGAGGAGCTTCTCACGCAGGACTAATGCAGAAGGATCTTCTAATGCAGAAGTGATGCACTTCATGCTTCAGCTCAGGAGATGGGAGTATATGGCAGGCAAATCCCAACACAGACCACACTCACAATGTGTATTTCTGATACGATGTTCTCCCTGCTGGCATCCCAGTCAGTCATGAAGTAACCACGTGCTGTGAGTTTTGACTGTGCAGTACACCTGAAGAGCATTTCCACGAAGACTGAAGGCTCAAGGTGGGTATCCAATCCTAAATGTCTCCTGTTTGTAGCCAGTTTTGATAACAGTCTTTGAAGCCTCTAAGTTAATTGCTGCATAGCCCCAAAACTGTTTGCTAACATCCAGACCTATGTTTCTGTCTCTTCTAATTAATGAGAAGCATCTGAAAACTATCCTACGTTGGCTTGTGTCTTTCAAGTGGATAGAAGATTTCTGCTCCAAGTTTTTTCTGGAAAAGATGGAAATATTCCTGGTGTGGGCACCCTTTGTTTGGTCTGCACGCAACCGCTGGTAACATCCTTAAAATAACTAGCAAGTTTCACTGTTTTTATTTGTGTTCTCCCTCCCCAGTGAATATTTCCATGGTAATGTGGTTCAGTGCAACTTCCTGGCTTGATTTCTCAAAATATGCTTTAGCAGACACTTGCATTTGAAACAAATCACACATTGCCACTCCTGGAAAAACACATGATAGCTGATGAAACGTGTGCTATTACTGGCCACTGTGGGAGATTATTACTGGAGCTAGCGATTCTGCA
This sequence comes from Fulmarus glacialis, assembly GCF_000690835.1. Taxonomy (NCBI): domain Eukaryota; kingdom Metazoa; phylum Chordata; class Aves; order Procellariiformes; family Procellariidae; genus Fulmarus; species Fulmarus glacialis. The sequence goes on along the minus strand of NW_009227381.1, from coordinate 1,395 downwards.
GCTCAGTGCTGATCCTAAAAAGACATCTCCTGAGGATGTGTGGGTGCTTTTTCTCAGGATGAGGCTCTAAGAATGGAGCTTTTTTTTTTTTTTTTTTTTTTTTATTCCGTAAAAAGTAAATTATCACAAATGCAGATACTTACTTAGTTCCATTCAGGCTATTTGTTCAAATTTCTGTAAGCAGGTGCAACCCCAGACAGGAAATCTATTTATCATTGATTCACTAAGGATGTCACCTGGAGGAATCAGAAAGGGGTGATGGATTAAAATCTGCTGAAATTAACTGGAAGTTTTGGATAGTGTATGTAGTTAAACAGAACGGAATGAATGGATGATACTTTAGCTATATGCATTAACTGTTACCTGTCACCTGGGACTGTTCATTTAAGGACATGCAACTTTCAACTTCACTTTGTTCCAAAGCCCAGGTGTTACTCCATTAAGGTGTGGTGATGTGACACTTGTGACTATACCCCACAGCCTCAAATGTTCTCTGTTCAAACCACACGGGAAGTACCTGGCTGTAGAACGGTTTACTTGAAATGTTTAGTATCTTGAAAAACTACTCCTTGGGTTTCTGCAGACTCATCCATCTATTTCTCACAGGATCAGTCCTTTGGTATCATAAGCAACCAAGTTGTTTTCTTCTGGTGTTGCATTGTTTTCAAAGGGCTGAGATATCAGTATTGCACACTGCGGTTCATGAATCTGTCCCCTGTGCTCCACTGACCACACTTCCCCTTTTCTGCAGTGCTGCTGTTCAAGGTCCCTGCACTGGGGACCTTGGCTTGGAAGCTCCCATTCAGACCACTGTGACTTTGCAAGGCCAAGAGTGCCAACCCTAAAGCTGCAAACCCGCAGCCAAAAATGTGGCACGGCTGTTGCTTCCAGCAGATTTTGCACGCATGCCACTGACCCTCCGCATTTCTGACCATGGGTGATCCAAGCCAGATTTGAGAATATGTCACAAAAATTTTCTTTTTAATTGTGTCATAAAATATTACCGTCAGGCAATTATCAATAGGGAAAAGAAGCTGCCCGTGTTATTTGATGGGAAGTCACCATGCAAAAGCAGCTGTCCCATCCCCTGGCCGAGCTGATGGAACAATCAAGCCCTCCATCTCAGCCCCTTGCAGGGCAGCACCACACAGAGACCTCCAGCTGGGCATCTGTGCCTGACAGCTGCCCCCAGCACCATGGCATGCCCACCATGACCAGCAGCCCAGGCCACCCATCCCCTTTGTGCAGCCACCTCATGGCAGGATTTTCACTCCCCGGGGAAGATGAGGCAGGCCCGGTGGAGGCAGGTGGGAGGGATAGCGAGGGAGGTAGAAACTGCGCCGGGATTTTGCAGGTGGACAAGGGCAGCGCTCCGGCCTCAGCCAGGCGCAGCCC
>NW_009227380.1:0-4167 GCF_000690835.1 Fulmarus glacialis | reverse complement strand
TCTCAGGAGAGTGAAGGGGGGCGGGTTTGCGTTCGAAACTTGCGCGCTGCCTTTCTGAGACGACCGCTTCCCCGCTTTGTATAAAGATGAGTGATGCTAAAACTGTCCCTTCGGGGAGAGAAGTTTTGTTTGAGTTTTTGGAGAAACATAATGCACTACCCTCTGTACCCGGAGTAGACTGTGCTCAGGGAAATTGGTACAATTTGCAGTGTATGGTTGATCGAATGAGTGATTTGCAAAAGGATGCGAGAGTAAGATCAGGAAAGGGAAAAGCGATTGTTTGTGCTGTTCTCAGTGGCAGGTTGGCCGCTGCTGTAGGGGCGAGGGAACACTGTCGTGCTGCGGAATCCCAAATTATTGAATCCCTCCAAAACCTTGTTCGGTCCCTTTAGGGACAAGTAGTGGAATTAAAAGAACAGCTTGGAGAAGAGAAAGACCAGGTGAAACATCTGCAGGCTGCTCTTAAGGAGCAACTCCTTGTGGGCACTTCCCACGAGGAAATACCCCCAAAATCAGAAACTGCTTACCCTTTTGACGACTTACAGGCAGCGAGAGAAAAAGTAGAGAAATTGGAACCGCCCTCGCTGCGACCCTTGGTTAAGACCGAGTATATTTATGATGATGATCAGGATCAGTTCGTCCAAGTCACAACCAAGGAGGTCCCCTATACTGCCACCGAATTGGCGAAGCTAAAAAAGGATTTTGGCCAAACCCTTAGGGAATCGGAGACGGAGTATGTGTGGAGAGTGTCGTTATCTGGGGGTGATCAGATTTTGTTGAGTGAAAAGGAAGTGGAGGGGTTTTTTGGGACCAGGAGTATTTTTAACTACCGGGAGTTACCGCGCCCCTTGGTCTTAATAGGGCAGCCTATTGGGCGGGGGGGTTGAACCCCTTGGAGAGGGGGGATCCCCTCGCAATTACAGGGACTGTTGATCAATTGGTGGAAAGCGTGCAGAAGACAGGTTGTTTGCAGATGATGTATGATCGGAAGTTGGAGCCTAGGCAGGAGTCTCTGATGGTGATGCCGGTAGACCCTGAACGAATGACTTCCCTTATAAGGGGACTCCCCGATTCCTTAAAGCCGATTAGTATACAATTACCGGGGAAAATACAGGCAATGCTTCAGGGTGAAAGAGTTGTGGCTGCTTTAGAAGGATTTATGCCCAATTGGCACCACTGGCCCCCAGATGCGAAAATGTGGACTTGGGGGGAGGTAGCCAAGAATTGATCAATTACAGGTGCAAGTATGGCCCTGTTAACCTTCCAGCCACTAAAACAGACTCTAGAGGCTTGAGGCAAGCTGAAGTAAAAATGGTTCCGTGCCCTGGGGGTGATAGAAGAACACCCCTTGCTAAACCACCCGGAGGGAGGGACATCCCAAATAAGCAAAATAGTCTGTGGTCAAAGGGATGGCAAAAGGGGATTCTGCGTGACTTAATGGATGGATTGCCAACTGTCAAGGTAGAAAAACTGGTGACAGGATGGCCTGATATATCGAGAGATAATGAGATGGGTTCTAAAAATGCCATCCCTAATGCACCCTCTTTAATTGACTTATCAGAGACAAATGCTCTGTAAAATTCAGCGGGAAACTAGATCCTTTGCCCTGCGATAGTGAGCGCGGGGGCAAAGGCTGGATATACATCAGACAGCTCACCGAAAACGGTCGGGATGATTTACTAATTACAGGTGTTGTAGGGCCAAAACAAGTCCCAGTCACATTTTTGGTAGATCCTGGGGCTCAAATTTCAGCTATTAAAACGAAAGATGCTACTAGCTGTGGGGTTAAATTTTCTAAACAGAGACCGTTTGTAGCAGATGCATTTGGCAATGTTCAACCACAGGTGTTAGCAATGGTCAACCTACAATTGCCGGGAGAAGATATTGCTACCATGGTAACAATGGTTGTGGGAGATTTTCCACCCAACCTCCTGGGACTTGATGTCCTGAAAGGGAGGACCTGGATTGATAATGAAGGGAGACAGTGGTTGTTTCGCTCTCCAGCAATAGGCATTCGACTGCTACAAGCCGCGCTGCCACTTCCCCGTTCGAAGCTTACGAATGTTAAGCCTTACCCGATACCCTTGGGGGCCAGAGAGGGAATAACACCTGTGTTGGAAGACTTAAAGGGACAGGGCATCATGGTTCCGACCCACTCCCCTTTTAACTCCCCAGCGTGGCCAGTACGAAAACCCAATGGCAAGTGGAGACTAACTGTGGATTGTTGTAGACTTAATGCAAATACCGGTCCATTGACAGCCACGGTACCAAATATTGCTGAGCTGTAATCCAGGAACGAGCCCAACCGATCATGGTGACAGTGGATGTTAAGAACATGTTTTTTATGGTCCCCTACAGTCTGAGGACCAAGACCGTTTTGCTTTTACTTGGGAAGGTCAGCAATTCACTTTCACCCTACTCCCGCAGGGATACAAGCATTCCCCAACATTAGCCCACCATGCATTGGTGCAGGAGCTGGAAAGAGTTCAGGTAGAGAAGGGGGTCAGTATTTACCAACATATTGATGATATTCTTGTAGGAAGGCATGAGGTAGAAAGGGTTCAGATAACTCAAGATAATACAATTTCTCATTTAGAAAGTTTGGGGCTGCAGATTCCGCCTGAGAAAATACGAACACCCTCAAGTGAAGTCAAGTTTTTAGGAATTTGGTGGAAGGGAGGAATGACATGTATCCCACCGGACACCCTTTCCTCCCTAGGTCAAATCAAGATGCCAGAGTCGAAGAAAGATTTACGGCACGTACTAGGGCTACTTGTGTTTTGGAGAAAACATATTCCCGATTTTTCAATTATTGCAAGACCCCTATATGACTTGTTGCGAAAAGGGGCCCCGTGGGAATGGACTGAGCCCCACGAGGAAGCATTGCAGTTGCTGGTATTTGAAGCGACTGCCCATCAAGCCCTTGGTCGCATTCACCCTACAGACCCTGTCCATATTGAATGGGGATTTGCTAACACCAGGCTATCACTGCTTTTATGGCAAAAGGGCCCTGAAGGACCCACTAGACTCATTGGGTTCTATTCTCGCAGTGATGCCGAGTAGAGATACACGGCTTGGGAAAAGGGTTTGTTTGTAGTCAGTTTAGCCTTGAGAGAGGCTGAACGAACTATTTGACAACAACCAATAGTGCTCAGATGCCCATTTAAGGTAATTAAAACAGTTTTGGCAGGAACTCCGCCCCCTGACGGGAAGACCCAGAGAGCCTCTCTGTGGAAATGGTACGCCCAGATAGTACATTACTGCGACATTTTCACAGTATCCGAGGGAGCCACAAAGATGTTAACCATTCAAGAGGAGACAGGCGCAGATAGGGAAATGAGTGAATTCCTTCCCATAAAAAAAGTGGCTCCTCCATTTTCTGGGCAGTTCCAGAATATTTGGTTTACCGATGCTTCTTCCAAGCGGGAAGGAAAAACCTGGAAATATCGAGCCATGACACTCTGTGTAGATATCAATGAACAAATAATTACTGAAGGGGAAGGTAGTGCTCAAGTAGCAGAACTAACTGCAGTATGGAGTGTTTTTCAACGTGAGGCCCAATCTGCTTCTCCTGCCTATATTTATACTGATTCCTACACTGTATTTAAAGGCTGCATGGAATGGCTTCCGTTTTGGGAACAGAACGAGTGGGAAGTCAATAGGATACCTGTATGGCAGAAGGAGAAATGGCAAGACATTCTAACTATTGCTAGGCAAGGAAAATTTGCAGTAGGCTGGGTGGTTTCCTACCAACAAGATGATACTCCCGCAAGCCAGTGGACTGGCAAAGCTGATGAACTAGCCTGATTGGCTCCCCTGCAGAACACCCAAATAATTAAAGATTGGGAATGGTTGCTAGAGTGGCTACATGTAAGAAGGCCCAAGTCCAAGGTTGGCCAGCTACCAGGGAAGAACGTAAGACTTGTGTGTCCGCTTGCGAACAATGTCGTACCCACTTAGAAAGACATCGCCTGGAGGATGACCCCCTGCACTTGAGGGAGGGGAAAGGGCTGTGGAAAGTCTGGCAGGTGGACTACATTGGCCCTTTCCAGAAATCAGAAGGTAAGCATTATGCGTTGGTTGGGGTAGAGATAGTGTCGGGGCTAATCCAGACCAAAGCATTTGCTAGAGCAACAGGGGTGAAATGAAGTCGTCTCCGAAAAACTC